>NW_019725836.1:376953-431358 GCF_002891405.2 Cryptotermes secundus | reverse complement strand
AAGAGATTTTGTTCTAGGGTTTGTAAAGAGTGGAAACCCGTAACATTGTTATAATCAATTGTAGCCGATAGTTGTAGATTGTTGAATAAACCAATTAACGATCTCTACGGCGTCTTCAGTAACGAGGAAACACGTTACATTGGTGTCAGAAGTGGGATACGAACCTACACTCGTGACCGACGAGATTCGATCTCAAGCCGATAGTTGTAGATTGTTGAATAAACCAATTAACGATCTCTACGGCGTCTTCAGTAACGAGGAAACACGTTACAATATTTATCTTCAACAACAGGAACCATTCTTCGTCATATGTTCGTCTGTATCTTGGTGGTTCAGTTCCCTAATGTGTCACACTCTTCCAGTGCAAATGATAACAGTTATTCTTACCTGTTGAAACTTGTGTCAGGTAGTTGATCTGTTCAGTAAGTTTGGATTCAACATGACCTAAAGTCTTCAGAAACTGATGAGTCTGGCTTTCTGCTTGTTTCAGACTGGACTTTTCTTTACTTAGTTCAATAAGTGCTTGACCTGAAATAAAGAATAATGTCACATAACTGAGTGACTAGAGATGGGGTCTGGATTGGTAATTGGATTTATTGGACTCACACAACTTGTTACTACACTTTACAGTTCACTATTACACACATACTAGTGTTTTCCCAGTCTGTTAAGAGTCTCTGTTACAGTCTTCAATAGCTGTTGCTTGGTAGTGGTTCCCAATGGCGGACATTCCCCTTACTCTGGGTTCCCACACTACCCCTGGCTTCAGCTACAGCAGCTCTGAACTGACTGGCTCTACTCCACTAACTTGCCCTGCTTATAACATCTTGACAAGGACTGCACAGAAAACACTGTTCCTCTGTTGCATTAATGCCTGTTGGGATGCCCATGTGATTGCCACTCATCCACTGCCACTTATATTGTGTTCATGTTGCTGATGATATAGCAGTCCTCATAAACGGAAAATTCCTTTTGACAGTATCAGAGCGTCTTCAAACAGCTCTGTACATGGTCCAACGATGGTGGGAAAGAACAAGTCTTTACATCAATCCTAATAAGATGGTAATTATACAGTTTACCAGGAAGAGAAATATAAAGGGCCTTAAGGAACCGACCCTCTTCAATAAAATGATCCAGCTCTCTAGCGAAGTCAAGTACCTTGGTCTAGTATTAGACAAGGGACTGACATGGAAAAAGCAGCTGGAAAAGGTCATCAATAAAGCCTATAAGGCTTTTTGGACATGCAGAAGCATGTTTGGTAAAACTTGGTGACTGCAGCCACACGCTGTGCATTGGATATACATTATACACTGCGGTTGTAAGACCCATAATTACATATGGCGCCACAGTATCGTGGCCCAGAGTTAAACTCAAGACAAGCAAGGCAGAACTTAGCAAATTGCAAGGGTTGGCTTGCTTGGGTATCACAGGATCAATGCAAATATCTCTTAACAGCTGCACTGGAGACACTCCTAGGACTCCCCCCACTGCATATACAGTTGGAGGCAGAGGCCAGTGCAGTGATCAATGGAAACCTAGATCCGATAGTTTCAGACATGCATACATAACTCAGGACATGAAAAAAAGAGCCCATATTAAAAATGGGGTCTGACAAAATGATACTGAGACATGTATATGAAAAACCCTTCACAGTCAAGATTTCCTGACAGGAATGATTGGGAAGACAGATTTTGGCCCGATAGAAAAGGGGGACTGATCTGGTATACAGATGGTTCCAAGATAAATGAGAGCACTGGAGCTGGTGTGTACTGCTATGGCACGAGGTGGAAACTTAGTTTCAGCCTTGGGCAGTACATGACAGTATTCCAGGCAGAAGTATATGCCATTAAGGCATGTATTATGGAGAATTTAGATAGGAACTATAGAAATAGTTATGAGACGTGGGACGAGACATTTAACAGTGATGATGTTGATACTGGATATAATTCATTTCTGAACACTTTTTTGAGAGTTTTCTATGCCAGCTTTCCATTAAAAATGGTAACAAATAATAGGACTAAAAATAATAACTGGATAACTCCAGCCATAAAAGTTTCTTGTCAACACAAAAGGGAACTTTATCTACTTTACAAAAACAATAAAAACTATAAAATAAAAAAGCATTACAAGTTGTACTGTAGAATATTATCTGATGTAATAAAAGCAGCTAAAAGGCTTCACTATGATAGATTAATAACAAAGTTAAGTAATAAAATGAAAACTACATGGAATATTGTTAAATCTATAACTGACAAGAAAACTGAGAGCAAGGTAATTCAATCTATAGACAATGGTAATGCTATAACACAAAAGAATCAACAAGAAATAGCCAATGCCTTTCATAACTACTTTCTCTCTGTAGCTGACAAAATAAAATCCAACATCAATAGTAAAGATAACTGTGATAATGAATGTATGGATTACCTATTTAGAGTCCTTAAGAATCCCTTTCCAAACTTAATTTTTGACTGCACATCGACTAAGGGGATTGCTAAAATTATTAAAGCCCTTAAACCTAAAAACTCATCTGGATATGATGAAATTTCTCTCAAAATTTTAAAAATAAGTTCTCCTTTTATTGCTGCCCCACTCAGTCATATCTGCAATAGATCAATTTTATCAGGTAAATCAGGCGAATGAAATATTCTATAATACCGCTATTCAAAAAGGGCAACAAAAAAGATATTAAGAATTATAGACCTATTTCACTATTAACATCCTTTTCTAAAATATTTGAGAAAGTTATTCATGCAAGAATCTTAGAACATGCAATTAACAATAATATATTATCTACAGAACAGTTTGGGTTTATAAGCAACTCCTCTACACAGAAAGCAACGTTCATCTTAGTAAATGACATTCTGCAGGCATTAAATAATAAGTCTTGGTGGGGATATTTTTTATGATTTAGAAAAAGCCTTTGATCGTGTCAACCACGACATTCTATTGAAGAAATTGGAATTTTATGGAATTGTAGGCAGTGCTAATACACTAATGAAATCATATCTTAAAGACAGGTATCAACGTATCATTAGGGGTATGCAGTAGCGTAGTGGTTCAGGTACTATGCTACAAGCTGGAAGGTCGCGGGTTCAAATCCTGATGAGGTCATTGGATTTTTTTCAATTGATCTAATCCTTCTGGCTGCACTAGGCCCTGGGGTTTACTCAGCCTCTAACAGAAATGAGTACCAGGAATTAATTATATGATTTTCCTGGGGAGTGAAGCGCGGCCAACACATAAGGTTGACAACCTTACTGCCATCTTTGAGTCGACTGTCAAGGTAATGTGGGACCCTTAACGTCTCACAACCCTATGGGCCTTCATGGCCTGTTACAGGGATAGCTTTACTTTTTTACTTTACTTTATCAACGTGTCATTGCTAAAGATAATTTAGCACAAGGAAATGCTACCGTGAATTGGGCCAAGATTTTTTTCTGCTTTTTCTGCTTTATATAAATGACCTACCTAAAGTTGTAAATACATTTTCTCAACCTATTCTTTTTGCTGATGACACTAGTGTTACTGTTAATAATACTAATTGTATAAATTTTAAAAAAGACCTTCTCTTCTCATTTGATCAATTAAAATNCAATAAACATCAGTTATAACAATAAATGTATCGGTAATAACACAGAGACAAAAGTCTTAGGTATTACTATTGATGATTCCCTGTCTTGGGAAAACCATATTCATGGTCTCAAGGTAAAATTATGTAAAGCCTCCTATGCAATTATGACACTTAGACCCTTTGTATCACTGGAATCCTTGAGGATGATTTACTTTGCTTACTTTCACAGCATTATGACGTATGGGTTAATTTTCTGGGGGACTTCTTCTTATAGTGGCAGTATATTTAGACTACAAAAAAGGGTAATAAGAATTATCACTAATTCAAGAAATAAAGACTCATGTAGAGACATATTACCATTATATTCCCAATTCATATTTTCATTATTAACTTTTGTTATCAGATAATAGAGAATTACTTAAAACTAACACAGATTTGCGTAGTATAAATACCAGGAGCAAAAATAATTTTCATTTTCCACAACCAAGATGTCTATCTATCAAAGAGGTGTTTATTATATGGGCATTAAGATTTTTAATCGGCTTCCATCCTATTTGAAAGGCATCAAAGACAAGAAGAAACTGTTTAAATCTTCATTAAAAAAGTACTTACTAGAAAATTCCTTTTACTCATTGCAGGAGTTTTTTAACAATAAATAAAATGGTATATTCTATTCCCTTTGGTATTTGTGATACTATATACTTATCACAGTCATTGTGAGTAATTCTATTTTGCCTCTGCTTACTTTTATTTTAAGTTTTAGGTTTTTATTAAACTAATTAGAAAGGACCAGTAATCAATGTTACTAAATGTAAAATGTTTTATAGGGCTCTTGCTGGCTCTTACTTAATATACTTTTATGCTAATCATATACATTAGCATTTATTGACTGATTTATTTTCCAATTCACAACATATTATGTTGAGTTGTTTTGATTTGTAATTGTATGACTGACTCTTTAATATTCAAAGCATGCGTAGTATATTCTTTGAGTATTTGGCGTATTGTATATCTGTGACTGGTTCTATATCAGACTGGCGACATTTGTAGCCTGTTCTTGATTGATGGAATATTACAGCAAACTGAAACTGAAACTCTCTTGACACATTTGGAGGTTAGGTAGCAAGGAATGCTCTGGACGAGGGATAGTTCTTGCCCACTCTTATAAAATCTGTTCTCCTGATGAAACGGACGGGTTTTGAAAAATCTTAATGAGCACAATGAAGATCAGTCCTAAATACTATCACAAATTATTTTAGTATGCCATACCTGCACTCTGCAGACATGTTATAATATCTTTCTCAATTGAATCCAAAACCTGTATTCTTTCCATTGGGGCCGTCATTGTTACAGTATCGAAATTAATTTTTCTATATAACACGTGAACAGTGTTTAACAAAATTACAAATATAGAAATTAATTTAACACTTCATAGTATTCCTTCCATGCAATCACACATTGTCTTGAATACTGTGCGCGACTGTGCGTGACCAACTTTGATAAGTTTGATAATATCTTAAGATTGTTGTATTTTTACATCAGGGTTGGTCATGGATGATCAAAAACCAAGGACAGTTTGTTACTGACGAGAAAAAAAGGAATGAATTTGTCGATTTTACGAATAAAAAGCAGCCATAAATGTGTAATTGTGAGTGAAATACTTTGCTTCCTGCGTCAGTTTAACTGAACCCATGAAAGTTTCATTTGTCAGACGTACACAGAATTGATTAAAGTATGATTTAATTCGTGACACAGGAAATTCTGTGAAGGTCTTTAATACAGGAAGAAGGGTTAGTGACAATGAATTGCTTAGTCGTGTAATTCAGGTATTGTCTAATATATGCAGCTCTGCATATTAATTACAACTAATAAGTGACGTACCATTATAATGTCGATAGTGTGTCAATTCGCTACCCATACAAATAATAAATATATTTTAAACATTCAGAAGGTAAAGTGATCCCTATACTTTAAATATACTTTAAATATTAAGCATTATGCCATGAAAGCATATGGGGGAGTTGAAATATTGACAAGTCTGCTTGAAATTGTTTATATTCCGTATATATTAAAAAGAGTCTAACCTGCATTTGTTTGGCTTAAAATATTTTCAATGATTACTTGTTTATAGGATGCATATTTTTTTTGTTGGTTTTCACTCATTGTTGTTTGACATCTAGGTTCATTCTTCTGTCGTCTGCCACATGAAGAATCACATTCAGATATAATTTAACGATGACCTCTGTGTGGAAACGGCTGCAGAGGGTTAACAAGCATGCTGCAAAATTCCAGTTCACAGTTTCTTATCATCAGGTGACATTAGAGACAACTTTAAAATGGTAAATCCCGACATTTGTTTCTTTTGTGTAGGTAAGGTAAAAGTAAAGTTCTCCCAGTGCATAATTAATTAAACACCATGCCATGGAAATATATGGGAGACCTGTAGGTGTAGCTCCACACATTCTTAACCTTGGCACTAGGTGGATACGAGTGGTCAACTTCATGCCTCACCCACTTTATGCCTTCTCCAGGAAAGAACCCCTGATACCCATTGGATAGGAGGCTAAGTGGCCCCCAAGGCTGGTCTGGACACAGTGGAGGAGACAGAATGTGTTTCCTTTGCTGGGTATCGAACCTTGATTCCTCAGCTGTCCAGCCCACAACCCAGTTGATGTACAAACTGATATATCCCAGTTTACTCCTTTATGTAGGAGATTGAACAAATAGGTGTATACTTCACCAAATTTTTGTATCTAATAATTGTTCAGTCACCGGTTCAAAGGCAGTAGACATTACAAAGCTGTAGTCAATAATCAGTATAAAATTGTGTAGAAGTACTTAGAATTAAGTGACAACTGTAGCTGTACAGTTGTTATTATGACAATTATGTTAAACATTAAACATTAGATTTAGTTTTTGTATGTCAAACCAGAATGATGTTTACTGTCTCTATTTATTCAGTTTTGATCATACACTGTGAAATGTTAACATTTAGTTACTGAATAATAATGCAAAAGTATACAGCTGTTTATTAAAGAGCAGTTGTACTCAGTATTCAGGGGTCGACTGCTTGAATCTCGGCTGGAACAGCTGTCATGGTTTTCATCACTCTCTCCAGGCAGATGCTGCAATAGTACATTCAGTTATGCCATGACCACTTCCACATGTTTTCTGATTCAATACTGACATTCGATGCAGTATAGTCTGAAGTACTGACATCATTGTTAAATGAAATGAACTGTCTGTTGAATAACTTGTCATTGGTATCATATTGCTCCATTCTGAACTGTTTAAAATATTTCCATTATAGGAAACCTAATAAATTGAGTGTTGTCTGGACTAGACGTAGTCGCAGGGTCACTTCTGAGCCATTACCATGGGAACCAACAATGAAGGATCCCTTGAGAGGAGTTGTAGTATGGGCAGTGCCAGAGAATAAGGAAGTTTCAGTCACCTTATTCAAAGATGCTAGAACCCAGGAGATGGAAGACAAAGAGTGGACATTTGTTATTGAAGATGTAAGGAGTAGCCTGTAATAATTGATTTTGTGCGACATTTCTCATGTTGAAGGAAGGAGAGTCCCAAAGTGTGGCACATGGAAAGAACAATGAATGTTCCTGGAAGGTTTCACCATAAATTGAAAGAGTTTCATATTTTAAACTGTCAAATTTGCAATACCTAAATCTTCACCTTTCTTCCATTTAACCTTTATCGGACGGGCCATTTAATTTCTGGTAGGGGCAGCTGGACGGAGTTTATTTAAATGCCCGCCCTTCTAGAGCAATGAAATTGTAAGCATGTATCTAAAAATGGTGTGATTTCTACATTTTTTATGATAAACGAACGAAATGAACGCTCCTTTAATGTAGAAAGAATATAGAATCAGATATTCTAATTTACAGATTTTAATATCTGTAAAAATTTTTTACACTGATTCCCAAAATAAAATTTCCCGAAATTCATACATTTTCTGCACCATGCGATCTAGCAGTGTAATACATTTTCTGCACCATGCGTTTTAGCAGTGTAAGTCCTTGTGGCGACTTCACATTCAATGGTATCTCTTGTTGTAGCTTATTTATCATATGGGACATGTCGCTATGCACGACTGTAGGCGTCTGAATTTCCTCGCTGCCTAATGTGTTAGATAAACACAGAAGTTAATTCTCGGAATATGGTGTTGCCAGATCGGTCATTCGTTCATTCATTGCAGTCAAACCATTGTGTTTGTAACGATTTTGAAACATCGCAATATAAGGTTAGCCACCCATGACATCATGAAGCAGATATTGGGTTCAGAGAAGTCGTGAATGAGATTTTTGTATGTGTGGGCTCGAGGTTAAGATTTATGGCTTCTTATCGTGGTCTAAGCACAGAGATTCACTGCTAGCACTGCTAGAGAGCCACACGACGTCGTATGGAAAATGCTGAAATGAGAAACACCTGTTCAATGACACAGATTCGGACTGCTATTCAACCGATTCTGAATGTGGCGTGGAAGGTTGGTCTTCTGATGCCTGAAATTGAGAAAACAGCTGTTCAATGACACAGATTATGAGAGGAGCGAGCAAAGTTGGAATTCTGATTCCGCGGACGACGGGTCATCACCTTCGTCGGCAACTTGGGGACCGCCAGACCAGTGTGGCTGGAGAGGTGTGAATAATTATTCCGGTGTAGCTGCGGGGATAAATATCGCTGCAGCTCGACATCACTGGCCTGCTTCCTCTAAATCGCAACTGAGGTGTCATGTGTGCTTTTTGCGTGGGAAGCGGGCTAGTGTTTGTACGAAGTGCGTGAGCTGCGACGTCGGACTCTGCATTTCGGAATTTTTTGGGCAGTACCATACGAAGGCCACATTACCATAGATGACGCAGGGGGGAAGGCTGTTTCCTCATGAAGATGGTGAACATATATCACGTAAGTAGAGCAAAAATTTAATTTTAAAAAAATCTTTACACGCGTGCAATGCGCGAAATCATATGAGGTCGTTCGGCCATATGACGTCGGTAGATTACATTAGATCACGCAGGAGGGAAGGCTGTCACCTTATAAAGGTTGTGACCAAAAATTATATAAATAGAAGAACAATTTATATTTTAAATATAATTTTAAAAAAAATCTTAACACGCGTGGAATGCGCGACATCATATGATGTCGTTCTTAAATTTGTCCTTACTTTTAACGTCATATGACGTCCCTAGATTAAATTAGATCATGCAGGAATGAAGGCTGTCTCCTTATAAAGGTGGTGACCAAAAATCATGTAAATAGAACAACAATTTATATTTTTAATATAATATTAAAAAAAACCTTACATGCGTGGAATCCGCGACATCATATGATGACGTTCGGCCAGCTGCCCTAACTTTTAACGACGTCATATGATGACGTTCATCCGATAAAGGTTAAAATAATTTGTTCATAAAAATAAAATTGTTATTTCAAAAACTGGAAAATAATATGTAAAATACAGCCCAGTTCGTTTGACATTAAATAGATGTGAGGTCGGTGTCATTAAATAATAATTGTTTACAGAAAATAAAATTCTCAGTTCTAAAGTGTTCTGTTGGTGGTATGCTACAGTTAATTTAACTGGATGGTATATGGATTTTGTCCATTCTCATCTGGAACAGAGGAAGCTTGATATGTTTCTTCAGATGGAAAAGTAGGGAAGTACCTACTCAACCACTTGGGTGAACCAATTTACTGCCATGTTGCCTGCCATATTAGTGCTGTCAATCATAAAAGTTCATTTGTAGAAACAAGATCAAAGGCCTAATTTTAGAATTCGCCTCCAGTATGTCTTTGGGTTTTTTTTTATAAATAAACATCTGGGTTTGGCATATCTAATATGGCTGTAAATTCTTAAAAATGTACTTGATCACTCTTTAATACGCAATAGGTGCCTTCAATCAGTTGGGTTCATTAGACTGAGCTAATGTTTATAGTGGCTTACATAACACAGTAATGACCTGGGTCATCCAGTAGTTCAGGTAAGGTTGTTTTAAAGGGCCCAGCCAAGTTTGTATTTCCCTTTCCTTACCATCTGAGTATCAGAACAATTAAATTTTCTGTTAAAAATATTTTTTGATGGACAAATCCCAGAAATTTAATAATAGTAAGATTTTAAATGTTATGATGTCCTGTGCGATTACAGTTATCACACCTCAAAATGCTGATATTTAACTTAATATATTGAAGGTATCACCTAATGGGAAGAGAAGACAGGTAGCAGCAACCAACATAAACATGCGGAAGTATGCTAGCATTGAGTCATCTCAGCACCAGCTGATGCTCACATTTAAACCGACTACTAAGAAGATAGTTGGTGCCACAATGGAATGTACCTTATCATGCGTTCTGTTACGAGAAGGAAAGGCAACGTAAGTAACATTTCTGCTTTAATTCTCACCTGTCCTCTGTAAAACGATCTTCTGGCATTGACATTTTCCCATACAAGTTCACTGTCATAAGTTTTCCAGTACCTTACCTTTATAAGAAACAGTTTTCCTCGTCTTCTTCCTAGACCAGCCAAAGTCCCCCTTTTTAGGGCCACTGAAACTCCTGTCCTTGTCTCCTACTGGTTCGCTTTGTGGCCATGTGAGAGCCCAGCAGTTTCTTTCTGTCCTGCAGTGAGCCAACGAGAACTGAAGTCCACTCTCCTCCTTATATGATCCAAAATTTTCAGCCAGCTGACCACTGGGCTTGCCACCTGATTTCACGCTGGTATCAAGCTCGGCTTATTGGACCCTGAAGATGGTTGACTTTCAGCGGACTACATGGCATTATATTCAACAGAAAGAAAGGCTGTCAATACATTCTTCTTTCTGCTCAACAAGACTTTTCGATTTGTTCTAACTGATTTTATCCACTTACTCTTTTGATATGCACAACTTATTTGAACTGTACTATTTGGTCTTAATTTCTGTAATTATTATACATCAAATGCCCTTTGTGGTACTACAGTAATAATCTGATATATGTGAAGTAGTTCCCTTGTAGTGTTGGCTGTGTCTTATGATGATGGTGAGTAATGGCTGAAACATGTAAAGCAAAACTTTTACTTGCCCCTGTTAAACAAGTTACACTTGATGGATTTCTGCTCTTTACTCATCTTTATGTAATATACTACTAATTACAAATTTTTCGTAACACTGTAATTGTGTGCTGTGTGCTACTTTGTTGCTCTTGCATTCATGGACGTGTATTTGTTTTCCATGCTGAAGTGCCTTCTTTATCAAAATGTTCCTGCCAATTGATTTGTGACTGGTAGAGTGAAGTTGGAAATAGAATGGATAGAGAAGAAGGCAGTGCATAACCCATACTGTTTGAAATGTTGCTAGTCAATATAGTGAATGACTGTGGTAATGCTAGAGAACCGCGTACACAGAGGCCAACTGCACTTAATTAACTGACACTTATTTCTTTATTTTATGTTCAGAGATGAAGATATGCAAAGCTTGGCAAGTCTGATGAGTGTCAATAACAATGACATTGCTCCTCTTGATGATTTTGATGAGGATGAAGATGTTGAAGGTAAATGTAATTGTGTTATGATTAACTGGTTTCTTTATCGTCTCTGTTATATTGTTTTTTAAATCTACTGCATGCACAAAAATGAGTTTTGGAGGTCTTGTGGGATGTGACACCACATAGTCTGGTACGTTGTTACCCACATTTCAGGGTACCTTGAAGATAAAAGCTCTTTCAAAACATGAAGAACTATTGACCAAACTACATGACATCACATCTCAGAACATCGTACTCTTCGTAATTACTGTAATGAGAACCTTGGTGTTCAGTTAGAATGAAACTTATCATAAGTTGCTTGTTTCTTGCCTTTCCCAGATTATTTTCTTCATGTTAAAATGTTTGTAGTATTACCACTTGTAAGTGCTGTTTGTTTGTTTCAGATATTAGTCAGAAGCATCAAGAAGTGTTGGACTTAACATCACAAATTGACTTATTGACGAGCAGTCTGAGTGGGTCAGAAATCGCCAGTACACCAATTAGTGGTATGTTGACTGTTACAGCTACAAATCTTGCTGCTGCTGTTACCAGCGCCACTGCTCACTTTCGCACTGAGCAAGTCAGCTAAAGTGATACCGCTTCTGACCTATGTTAAGGAGATGCTTTGTGCAAATATCAGCCAGGTTGATGACAATCCTGACTGAGGATTTTTGTGGTTTTCCTCAGCCCCTGCAGGCAAATGGCAGCATTCTACCTTAAATTGACCATGACCTCTTCCTTTCACATCTTTTTCAATTCATTATTCACCAGTTATCTTACCACTGAGTCCATGTGTTCTGAGCTACTGATGGCATTTTTATGTAAACCATAAGCTAATAAATAGCACACTGCTACCACTGCCTGTAGAAATCGTCACCTTTTCATTTTGGTTATTGGAGTTACTTCTCCAAAATGAATGATTATTTCCTTGGGTGGATTTTTTTTTTTGGTGGGAGGAGTCAGGGCTTGGGTTCATTTAGAAAATGTAAAGATGACATACTGTGATTTCAACATCCCTTTCCTCGTCACTGAAGTTAGAGTTTATCTGTTCCCTATTATGTATCATTTTATGGGCTATTGTATGTAGATTGAGCTGAACGTTTTTTTTACTGATACTTACATATTAACAGATTATTAGAGCAACTTTAAAATTTGCCATCATGTTGCCCATTGTGTTACTGCTGCCTACCGTAGAAGTTTAATTATAAAAACAAATCCAAAAACCTAACCTTGTGGACATTTTGGAAGGAACTTGTAAGATTAGGTTTTGGGTCTTGTTTATATAAATAATTTCCAGATGTTGACAGTGATAAAATGGCAGACAACATGGTGATAATTTTGAAGTTACTGGGTTCTTCTGTTAACATATAGGTTCCATTTTACTGTGTAACTGAAATGGTATACAAAAGTGGTTATTGGATTTGAGGTTCTCACAACTAACGGACTGCATGATATTGTTCTTCAAAAGCTGCTATTTTTGTTTAAGAAAATATCAGTTCTTATTAGAGGTATGTTTTCGCCACAGAATCTGAGTTTAAATTTGGTAGAGGATTCCAGATTTTTTTTAATACAGATTTTTGTATCTTAACCTTTCAACTTGCTTAAGACCATAGAACAGTCAGGTATTTTCTGAAATTATTGTCATGTGTATGACTGCTGAGGCGGTTTTGGATTTGATATTGAATTTATTGACCACTTTAACACATAACTTATAATTACACTTAATTATAGCACTACCACTGATCAATGCATTTTACAAATCACTGTTACACACTAGTGTTGTGAGTCTGTTACTAGACGTTTCCTGGTAACGGCTTCTAACAGTGGAGATTCTTCAGCTTCCGCATTCACGTCCTCTCTGAACGGCAGTTCCCTTCCATCTGAGCAGTCTTGCAATTCAAAATAAGTCTTCTCTTCACAGACTAATTGGTCAAGCTTTAACCTTTGGTCCTTGCTTATAACATCTTGGCACAGACCATGTAGAAAACACTGTCCCCCTGTTTCATGCATATCTGTTGCTGCGGGACGTGTTTACCAAGCCGTTCCCTAGCAGCGGCCTTGTGTTCTTGCTTATTAAGGATCTGTGGCCTAGCAATCGGCCCTCCATTGTTTGTTTCACAGCTGATGCCTAGAAACAAATGTTGTTTCAGAGCCGCTTGCCAACAACGGTTGTTCACCTGGCTCCGCAATTCTTTGAGTAAATATACCACAATATCATATATTCTTTACCATCACAGTACAACACGTTACTAAATGGGATGGCATACCAGTAATGCTCTAGGCTTTTTATTTGTGAGGCAATTTGAATCTCAACCAGGACACAAGCTATCCTGACTGAGGTGTGTTTTCTTCAGTCCTTCCAGGCATATGCTCAGGCAGTTAGTTGTCTGCTTCTCACCACTGTGGCTCATGTGGGATTTGTAGTGCACAAAGTAGCACTGGTGCAGGTTTCCTACAAGTGCTTTGGTTTCCCTTGCCAATTCTCATTCCGCCATTTGCTCATTGCTCATCTGTCATCTGGGGTTGGTACAATAGGCCAATGAATGGCCAATGTGCCAAGTGAGTTCAGTCTCACCCCATCCCTTAAAATTAAAAAAAAATAGCCTGTTATTGTGATCTTATCCTAAACCTTTAGAATGATCACATTGATTTAAGTGACACAGACAGACTCTTAATATTTTTCATAGCCTTTGCCATCATATACATTCGTCCTTCTAAACTGTGATAATTCTTATCAGTTGCAAGTCTGTCTTCATACCAGAGGGACGAACCTACACCAGTTGCAACAGAAGGTAGAAGTTTCTTGGATGCAGATAACACAGAAAGTTGTGGGGAACCTGGTATTACCTCATTGGCTCAAGATACATTGCCAGAAGAGGTCCAGGGAAGTGGAGGTGTCAGCTGTGAAGATGTACACGCCGAAGATGTGGACAGCAGTTCAAACAATTTTGCACCAACACCAATGTAATTAATGCTCAGTTTCTTGTTGTAGAAATATGCATTAATGGAGAATGAGAATGACTGTCTCATGGTCACAAATGACACACAGAAAACTTCAAGTGGCAAGTAATTTCCCATTTCATGTCTTGATAGTTTGCTTTTGGAGTTCTGTCACATTTGGCACAGATGAAATGGCAAGAGTCCACCGAAAAAAGTTAAGGTCAATGTAATTAAAAATAATTCATCCGTATTTTGAATTGACTTATTTTTCCACTATTTTTTGCTTGGCTCCATGAGTTCAGGACAGACAGTACAACAAGAGGTAGAAATTAATCTTGTTTCCCAATCAAAGGTCAGAGCCACAAGAAGGAGACAGGTAGTAGTGCTCTCTGTATTCCAGAAATATTTGTCGTATTACCAGGTTTTCAGAACATTTGCGATCACTCTACACTGAGACACCAGTTCATCAGCCTTGTATAATGTTAATAATGTTATATTTTAGCGTCCTGTTGCACTGATTCAAGTCCATGATTTATTTCACCGTCTTCTAGTGCATACACTTATTTACTTCACTCTCACTCGCACTACATGTTATTTGTAGTCATACACTTTTGTCTGGTTCCGTTTCTTTGCCGCAGCGTTCCTGAAGGAGGCTCTCGTATTGTGCGTCTCACATTGCAGCCTCTCAATTTACTACAGGTGAGTGTCAGAAACTTTATGAAAATTTTTGTTTGTGTTCAGCCAGTATTTCTGGCCTTATAATTAACACATGTGCTGCCCTTTCAGGCTGATGGAAAATCACTGCGTGCAAAGGAAACAACTCCCGGACAAGACTTGCTAGAATGGTGTAAGGAAGTTACTCGAGAATATCAAGGAGTCAAAGTTACTAACCTAACTACTTCCTGGAGGAATGGCATGGCCTTTTGTGCAGTAGTGCATCATTTCCGCCCAGATCTCGTGTAAGTACGTGCAGACTTGTGCAGCTCCAGCTAAGATAGAGGGCAAACATCTGCACCTTTAATCCATTATTTCCACAAGCATTATCTATGAGCCATATCAAACCTTGAAGCTTCCTTCTGGCAGCTGCTGAAAGTTCTAGTGGTCTAATCATAAATATAAATTGATAAGTAAAGGCCACACAACATGATACAAAAGTAAAAGGTAAAGCTATCCCTGTAACAGACCGTGGAGGCCCATAGGGTTATGAAATGTCAAGGCTCCCACATTTTCTAGACAGTTGGCTCAGATGGCTGTGAGGTTGTCAGCCTTATGAGCTGGCCACCCTTTACCCACAAAAGAATTCCTGGTACTCATTTCTGTTAGAGGCTGAGTTGACTCCAGGATCATTGTACAGCTGGAAGGAGTACGTGAATTGAAAAATTCAGTGACTTCATCAGGAATTTAACCTGCAACCTTCCAGGTTGTAGCATAATGCCTCAACTGGCTATGCTAGTGTGTGCCCCAACACAACATAATGTGGAGAATGCTACCTTCCAGGGCATGGCACTATTTCATCTGATAGAATATTGGCATTTCAGTGGAGCATACTGCCTCCCTCTCCAGGGTGAAAGAGTAGTCTGAACAAGCAGAGTGAGCTGCACATGGCAAGTGTGGTTTGGGTGTGGGCTAGAGCACAGGGAGGTGTAAAGGAATCTGAGGGTGGAAGCAGTACGTGTCAGAGAAATGTCTGAAAATTCCTGTCACAGTCACAACTGTAGGAACTCATTGCAGGGAACTAATGTTGTGTTTTCCTCCTGAGTGTTTCGAAGTCTCTTCACAAGGTTGAATGAAGAGATTTGTAGGCTGGAGAGGCCTTCATTCGAATGTCCATATGTTGAACTTGCTTTTATCCAAATTTCCTGCCTCAGGGAAGAAAGTAGGCTGATAAGATCAGCATGCTCTCTATGTGAACCCCTGTTCAGCTTTTCAACCAGCAGCTTGATTGTTCGTACAAATCCTGTCCAGTTCTTCATCCATTAATCCCATTATCCAGGGCTGTATACTCTTGATAAAGACAGCAGTGAGCCTAAAAGCCATGCTGTCTCAGACGACGGCAATCTTTGTGTCCGCAGATGTTTTCTCTGTGGCTTTCTTCCCACCCTTCGTTGCTTCTTCCCTTTGATGATTTATTTAACATATTTACTTTTGATCCCTTGCTAAGAACTTCAGGAAGCTAGTCGTAAAGGAATTGCATGCAGAAATTACAGCAGGAAATACGTATAATCATAGAGTTTCCATTTGTGGCTTTTTCTTATGGGTGCATCGTCTCTCATCTGTGTGCAGGGAATTTGATTCACTGTCCCCACATGATGTGAAGGGGAACTGCAAGAAAGCGTTCGATGCTGGAGAAGCTCTGGGCATACCCCGAGTGATAGAGCCTGCTGATATGGATGTGTTGACAGTGCCAGACAAGCTGGCTGTTATGACATATTTGTATCAACTGAGGGCTCATTTCACAGGTGAGATAATCAGAAGTAAATTGTTATTTGTTAAATATGAATTACAGAATGTATGCTTTAAATGTATTCTCTGACTTATATTACAGCTCCTGAAAATCAAATGTTTATCTTGAGGTGTACTTTATGTAGGGCGTACGTTTTTTTACACACAAGAAAAAGTAGTATTCTGTTGGTTTCACAAAGCCTGTTTGTCTGTCTGCCTGCATGCAACAACTTAAACTTTTTTTTATTTGAATTTGGTATTAGCAACTTTCACTAATATTGGTTATTACATTCTAGTTTAGCTTAAAATTGGGCAACAGGGAGGGACATCTTATGTGAGGACCTATATTCATTTCTGCTTACTAATTTATCTATATATATGTATATATGTATACGAAGGGGGACCCAAAAATAACCGGAAACGACCTGTTGCGCGCGCATGCTTTGTAGTTACGAGTTGTGCTGCTAGGTGGTGTTAGCTGGGGGTCTCCCGCGACTTAGTGAGCTGGTGTCAGTCTGAGTTAAGCGGTTTGTCTGTGGTGCTCTGTTGTGTGCGTTCCTGTTTCAACCCTTTGGCGATTAGTGAGATGGCCGACCAGAAGGAACAGAGTGTGCGCGAAATTTTGCTTTCTGTTAGGGAAAACTGCAGCCGAGACTGTTGGGATGCTTCGACAAGCCTTTAATGATGATGCTTTGGGGAAATCACAGGTCTACGAGTGGTTTTCCCGTTTCAAATCTGGCAACATGTCAACAGAAGACATGCCATGCCCCGGGCATCCTTCGACAGGAAGAAATGACGAAAACATTGCCAAAATCAAACGTGCAATTGATGAAGATCGTCGAAAGACCATTGACCAACTTTCTGAGGAAACGAACATCTCATGGTGCACGGTCCAGTGAATTTTAACCAAAGGTTTGCACATGAGACGGGTGGGTGTCTGCAAAATTTGTTCCTCGCTTGCTCAGAGATGACCAAAGAGAAAACCGCGTGAATGTTTGCCACGACTTGAAGAGTGAAGTGCAGAATGATCCAGAATTTCTTAAAAGAATTGTTCCTTCTGGTCGGCCATCTCACTAATCGCCAAAGGGTTGAAACAGGAACGCACACAACAGAGCACCACAGACAAACCACTTAACTCAGACTGACGCCAGCTCACTAACAGTCACGGGAGACCCCCAGCTAACACCACCTAGCAGCACAACTCGTAACTACAAAGCATGCGCGCGCAACAGGTCGTTTCCGGTTATTTTTGGGTCCCCCCTCGTATATATTGTGCAGTGGCAATATTGTAACCAAGGAGGTAATACAAGGTGAATTATTGCTAGTTGAAAACTTATACCAATACCCTGCCAAGGTGACGTGAAATATCGTTGCTTTTGGCAATTAACCCCCTCGTTGGTGTCTCCACCTTATCGTAGTGAGGGGGTTTGAGTATGCCAAGGACCCTGAGAGCTATACCAGCGGTAGCGTAGCTACTGGCATGGCCTCCCTTGCTGGACAGGTCAAAGGGTAGGCATCGGACGAAGAGAGACACCAAAAACTGATGCCGGAAGCAGCGTCATCAGCAGCGACTTGAAGCACAGAGCAAATGATGCTCGAGATGGTTCAAGTTCGTATAGCAACAGGCATGACCTGAGTGGTTTGAACGGCTGCTGTACTGCGATGTGGAAGGCAAATGGAAAAACTACCACATTATCACTTTTCCTGGATAGTCTCTTTCCAAAAACAGAGATACCAAATGTGGTATTGGAGAAGGACGGAGAAGATCAGTTTGACCGATTATGGGAGAAATGAAGAAGTGTTATTTAGAGTTAGTGAGTAGAGGAATATCCTACACGAAATAAGAGAAAGATAGAGGGGTGGATAGAAGTGACCAGAAGACGAGGAAGAAGATGTAAGAAGATGCTGGATGACCTTGGGTACAGAAGAGGATATTCTCATTTGAAGGAGAATGCTCTAGATCTCATTAAGTGGAGGAACTGTTTTGGAAGAGACTGTGGACCTGTTGTCTGACAGATTACTAATGAATGAATGAATATATATCAGAATATGTTTTGAATAAGATTTCTGTATGAAAATGAAAAAAGTTCAGTGCCTATTATAGTTATTCTGTGAAGATTATGATTTTCAGGACAGTTAAATAGAAAGGATTTAATATGCTGGAATTGTTACAGTGTTACTAATGTAATGCCCATTAAAATTCTGAAAGTCCCAACATTTGTCATTATTAAAATGTGAAATGTAATTTGTTGGTAACGGTAAGTTTTAAATGACAATACAAAGGTGAAAGTGCAATAATACGTTCGTTGTGAGAGTTTCAGGATATCATGTGTTCTGGTCGTCACTGTCTAATGCATGCTCGGATTTGGTTTCTCAGGAAATATAATTTCTTTCCTGTCTTCATCCCTTACCCCCCCTTCTCCCATCCCTTCATACCTTTATGCCATCATCTCCTTCCTTCCTCTCTCCCACATTTTCTTCCCATCCCCTCCTGTCATAATTTCCCCTACTTCTTACTTCTCCTCTCTCCTTACAGCAATAGGAATTTATTTGCTGTTCAAGAGTGAATATCTGGAAGCCCCATTTACAATTGCACCCATATTAAAACGGTTTACATAATTACTACTGGCTGTCTGAATGCCATCTGTGAGTGAAGACATGCATCAAACTGTCTTCTCTGTATAAAGTGTTTTCAGAGTCTTGTATTACTCATTGAATAGGTGGAGGAACTACTTCTCTCAGTTATTGAATGTACATAGGGTCAGTGATGTTAGGCAGACAGAAATCCATACAGCTGAGCCGTTAGTACCTGATCCTAGCCCTTTTGAGGTTGAAAGTGCTATTGCAAAATTGAAAAGGTATAAATCGCCAGGTAGTGATCAAATTCCGGCAGAACTTATTCAAGCAGGAGGCGAAATATTATGTTCTAAGATCAACAATGGAATTACTTCTATTTGGCATAAGGAAAAATTGCCTAATCAGTGGAAGGAGTCTATTATTGTACCAGTTCACAAGAAGGGTGATAAAACTGACTGTAGTAATTATCAGGGGATATCACTGCTATCAACTTCATATAAAATTTTATCCAATATTCTTTTCGCAAGGTTACGTCCATATATAGATTAAATTATTTGGGATCATCAGTGTGGGTTTTGATGTAACAGATCAACTACAGATCAGATCTTTTGCATTTGTCAGATATAGAAAAAAAAATTTGAGTACAATGAAACTACATCAGCTATTTCTGGATTTCAAGAAAGCCTATGATTCAGGTAGGAGGGAAGCATTGTACAATATTCTGATAGAGTTTGGGGTACCCATGAAACTAGTCAGGCTGGTTAAAATGTGTTTAAACGAAATGTATAGTAATGTCCACATAGGTAAACATTTGTCTGACAATTTTCGTGTCCAGAATGGTTTAACATGAGATGCTTTTGTATGTTGGTATCTCATCACCAAAATTCAGGGCAATATCAGGACATAGGGATAGGTAACAGATGTTTTCAAAATGTGGCACAGTTCAGATATTTGGGAAAGACTATAACAAATGAAAACATGTTGCACGAGAAAATTAAGAGGAGATTGAATTTTTGTAAAGCTTGCTACCATTCAGTCCAAAACCGTTTGTCTTCACATCTGCTGTCTAAAAGCATAAAAATTAGAATATACAAAACTATAATTTTTCCTGTTGTTCTGTATGGGTGTGAAACTTGGTCTCTGACATTAAGGGAGAAACATAGACTGGGTGTGTTTGAGAAAATGGTGTTGAGGATATTTGGACTGAAGGGAGATGAAGTGACAGGAGGTTGGAGAAAACTGCATAATGAGGAGCTTCATAACTTGTACTCTTCTCTCCAAGTATAATTAGAATGATCAAGTCAAGAAGAATGAGATGGGCAGGGCACATAGAACGAATGGGGAGAGGGGAAATTCCTATAGGATATTGGTGGGAAACCCAGAGATGAAGGAGACCACTGGGAAGACTGAGGTGTAGGTGAGTGGACAATATTAAAATGGATCTCAGAGAGATAGGATGGGATGATATGGATTGGATTGATCTGGTTCAGGATAGGGGCCAGGGTAGGGCTCTTGTGGACATGGTAATGAACCTTCGGGTTCCATAAAATGCTGGGAAATTCTTGAGTAGCTGCACAATTGGCGGCTTCTCAAGAAGGGCTCAGCTCCATGAGTGAGTGAATGATTGTTACTCATTGAGGTAGACACTGTCTGTTGTGCTGCATGGTGATGAGTCCCTGCCCTCCGGAACAAGTTCTGAATGTCCCTTTGGAGCCAGAGGCTGAACTCTGTTTATTGTAATGTTTGAGAAGAAGGAAGAGGAGGATTGGGACTTGGAGGAGAAGGAGGAGGAGGATGAGCGAAGGAAGAGGTGGAGAAAATGATGGAAGATGACAAAGAGAAGCAGAGGAGAATGGAGGATTGGAGGGGGCAAAGGAGGAAGGAGGAGGAAAAGCAGATGCAGAAGAAGGAAAAGTAGAAATAATGAGTAGAATAAGGGGGGGGAATAAGGAAATTAAAGATGTTGCTTTCAGTGTTGTCTACAGTGATGCATTGTTCAGAAAAGCTAATATCGTCTTCTTCATGATGGCTTGAGTCTGTCCAATGTCCACTGTGCCAGCCCTCAGCATGTGCGTTCATTACTGCTCTCTTCACATTTATGCTGAATGAGCTCCTGTTGCAGGAAACATTTGCGTTTTCAGTCCTGTTCAAAGCAGAGTTTGTGCAAGGATTTTCTAGGCACAATTGAGAGAATAACAAGAAAACTCACTGGATTGTGATTTAGATGAACCTGTTAACAAGAATCTGGTCTGAAGGATGCATCAGTGAAGGGATAAAACATGCTGAAAGAGTGGTGTAACTCATATTTTTATGTTTACAGGCCATGAACTGGAAGTACAACAGATTGGCAAGACAACCGATGAATCTTCCTACATGATTGGCCGTTTCAACACAGACACCGACACAGATGTTACAGTACAGTTATTTGGCCAAGAAATCATGAATTTACGTAAGCGAGAAGCAGTTGAAAGAAGACAGAACAGACGATCAATAGGCAATAGAAGGTGAGATATATACATTTACACTAGGCATATAAATATAATGGGCAGCTTTTGTCATTCTTCACATGATCCATCCCCTGATGATGGTGGCAGAGATATTCTCTGAAACATTGTAAGCCAAATTCATTTTTACATGGCTGATTATTGATTCTATACAGTTGATATGAAAGTGTTGTGTTTAAGATAGTAGTAGACATACTTTAGTTAGTTAGTTCGAGAGGGTGGGTTTCCCCATGCACTTAGACCAGTATTGGTCCATTGTGCTTCCCTCTGTGATATTCTACCAGTCTCTATACCCTATTGATACTGGTGCTTACCATCAGTCCTGACTGAGCCAGCGAGTTTGGCCTCTGCTGGCTTAGCGGTATCTATAATGCTTCCCCCATCTATCAGAGGCGTTAGAGACTACTGTTGGGCGGGAAATGTCCTTGAATTTGGCTCAGTGACCTCCTTTGGAGATACGAGTTTCTTTTACGTGCCGTAAAGCTACGACACGGGACCCACGGCTTAAAGTCCCTCCCGGAGGATTCGTTCCCTGAATTTTTCCGCCCTTAAAAATTCCACGACCTCCGCTGGGTTTGAACCCGCGTACTACGAGTCATGAGGTGGGAACGTTACCTCTAGACTATGGAGGCCGCTTAGTAGTAGACATACCTTATTGCACACATAGGAAGCTGCTATGTCACCCATTATAATCGTAGAGATAAAAGTTGGGTCCTCATAGTTCAAGACGGATGTTTGCATGCCGCTGCTTTTGATCATTTGTCAAGAGTCATGGAACAAACTTCACAGCAGTGTGGCGCATGTTGAAATTTTCTGTTAAGATCTCCTGGCCAACTCCATGACTGATCCCAGCAATGTCTGCAAGCTCATGGATTGATCAGCAACAGTCTTTATCGATGAGTTCTCAAATTTTTCAACATTTCCTGTAGTTCTGCTGGTGCCTAGTCACCCTGAACATTCATCATTTTCAGCTGACACTTGAGTGGCGTTGAAACGTGAATGCCATTCAAAAACTGCAGTCCTGCTTAAAGAATGTTCTCCAAAAGCCTCACAAAGCAGTTCAAGGATTTTGGTAGTGGATTTACCGAGCTTCACGCAAAACTTGATGCAGACACATTGCTTGATTTTGCCATCCATCACAGACAAAACGAAACACGAAGTCAAAAGAGCACTTGTGTAAAAGCAGTGCATGTTCACAGTGCAGTGTCACATGGCAGACTGATGCAACAGGCTTAGGGAAGTGTGACCTTGGCCTCCCCTCTCATCTTCTTTCAACGAAGTAGTTACAACAATAACAGTCTGGGAACTCTCTGATAGCACCTTGAATGTGGGAGGTTCTAGGTTCAAATCTCACAATGGCTGTCATGATTGAGGTTTTTTATGGTTTTCCTCAGCCTTACCAGGTAAATGCTGTGATAGCGCTTTGTATAGGCCATGAGTACTTCCTTCCAGATTCTTTATGTTTCATCATCCAGCTGTCTTACCTTTGACATTATATAGTATGAGATACTGGAAGTGTCATTAAATAATGCAGAAAAGTGATGGTGTTCATTGGAGGCTTATGGATTGCTCTCCTACACTGCATCTGCAGTGAGATCCTAGTTTAGTTTTCTCACATGTAATGGAATTCCCAATTTTGTTCAGTTTTTTCTGGTCGCTCCTGCAGCCAATGTAAGCAATGTGTTATTTTCCCATCTTTAGTGAGTTTCACTTTAGTAAGCAGTCCACAGTAAATGTAAGAGATGTTTGATTTTCCAGAATTTATACCTTGATTTGGTGCAATTGTAGTTGAATACCACTTAATATTCACATTTTCTGTGCCAGAAATTGTTGACACAAGACCGTATTCTTTGGCAAGTGATGTCACATATTATCCATGCACCAAAACCTTGCTGCTTGTGGGATAATAGTTACTTTAATCCTCGACTGAGGCTTTTTCACAGTGTATTTTATATGTCATTCATTATTTTAAACAATATGATATTATTAATTGTATAATTGTGTTTATTTGTGTAGGAACAGTCTTTTAATTCTTACATAAAGCAGGCACGCAGTAGCATAGTTGGTTGAGGCAGAATGCTACAAGCCAGAAAGTCACAGGTTCAAGTCCTGATGAGGTCATTGGATTTTTTCAATTGACCTAATCCTTCCAGCTGCACTATGGCCCTGGGGTCGACTCAGCCTCCAACAGAAATGAGCACCAGGAATATTCTTGGGGGTAAAGGGCAGCCGGCGCATGGGGCTGGCAAACTTACCGCCATCTGTGAGCCGATGGTCTAGAAAATGTGGGCACCTCATCATCTCACAACCCTGTGGACCTCGATGGCCTGTTACAGGGATAGCTTTACTTTTTTTACTTATATAAAGAAATTATTACATCATGTACACTGAATCAATTTTTTTCTTTTAAGTTTATTATTCAAGAAAGCTATCATTATTGAGAATATACAGGGTAATTCGTAAGTCCCTCCAGAACTTCTGAACTCAGCAGCACAAAAACCAAGACAAGACAGCATAAAGGAGCATATCAGTAGGTAGAGAATCTCTCCATACTTGTAATCATTGTCCCTCTGTTGACATCCTCCCCCCCATACTATAGAGTTTGGAAATCCCAGAGGGACTTATGAATCACCCCATATAATGTGAATGATGGTGAAGGTAAAGTTGTTCCTGTGTTTAATTAATTAATTAATTAATTAATCACTATGCCATGAAGGTGTATTGGGGAATGGATGATTGATCCACGTTTTCTTGACTTCAGCACTAGTTGGAGGTTTATGGTCAGCTTCATGACCCGGCCGCTTTACCCCCGGGGAAAGAGCCCCTGGTACCCATTGAAAAGGAGGCTGAGTGGGCCCCAGTAACAGCCTTGGATGATGTGGGGAAGAAAAAATTCTTGACCCTAATGGGATGTGAACTCCGACCCCTGTCATCCAGCCCATACCCAGTCACTATACTGACTTCATTATCCCAGCTCCTGTAATGTCAGTGACAGGATCAGTAATGAGTATAGAACAGCTGGTGTAAAAGAACTGGCAAGGAATACTGAGGCACATGGAGAAGACCGGCCCTAGTGTCATTTTGTCCACCATACATCCGACAAGATGTGATGGCCAGCATCTAAACACCTGAGCTATGGCATGGCCCTAGTGTCATTTTGTCCACCATATATGCGACATGATTTGATGGCCAGCATCTAATCACCTGGGCTATGTCATGGCCCTAGTGTCATTTTGTCCACCATATATGCGACATGATTTGATGGCCAGCATCTAATCACCTGAGCTATGGCATGGCCCCCAGTAAATCTTGGATGGAAATGAGCAGCTTCTTGTTATAATTTTGCATAATGGCCATTTAGTGGAAAAATTAGTTCAGTGTAAGTATTGATTTTACTGTGTACTTGCATTCAGGTCTGGCTCTGCTGACTCTGATGGGACGGCAGAGAGTGAGGGCAGCAGGAGCAGCGTGCTGACACCCAGAGTGTCTAGGCAGACCTCGGGTCTGAGATTGAGACTGCCCCTTCCTCTTGTCAACAGTTATGACTCCGGTGATAATAGTGAGCGTTCACCCACTTCCGTCAAAGAAGTGAAGGACAAGATATTAGCGAGCTCAAAGAGCATTCTGGGCAAAGTGCTGTCACCCACCAAAGAGAAGTTAGCCAGAGACAAGGTAGGTACTTCATGTTATATGTGTTAAAGGTAAAGAAGGTAAATCTATCCCCGTAACAATTGGCTCACAGCTGGCGATGAGGGTGTTAACATTTACTGGCCATGTATTGCACTCCTGTGATGATACATGGAAACTGAATTACCAACCATGTGCATTATGAACAGATTCATTGAGACCTGTAAATCAAATTGGATCTTGGCCTGTTAATTACACAGCACAGTGGAGTGCAACGTCCCCTTTTTTCACTAGCTAATGTGAAGTAAGCTGGTTTTTATTAAGCTGGATCACAAAAATGACAGTCAAAAAATGGCAACATGTCCAACATTTTTGTTATCTGTGTTTCTGCATGCAAGACAAGTGAATGGACATACCACTTAGTACACAAATTGAAATACCATATTTGCCAAATAAAAGATTCCCTCAAATATAAGTTGACCTCAGAATTATATAGTCTTGAAATTAAAAATAAATTGGCTGGTTCATTGGTTGGTTGGCTTCTAATGCCGCAATTTGACAGTTAAGTCATTTGCGCTATTAATCTTGACTGATTAGAACATTTGTAACTCATCTGGTTGGATGCAACTTGATTTAGTTACTTTATCCAGTTGGGATGGATGATTTCAACTTGTTCTCACTCATGTGTTCCAAAAGAGAGTTTCATGTGATGAAATTGCATAAATTGAATGTGGTTTCCCCCTTAAGTATCGTTGGAAGTGTCTGTGATCTGCTACAAAGAGCATCAGAATATTGTTGCTGTTACTGCAACTCGTCTTTCGGAGCACAATACAGCACATCCCTTTTCTTATTCAATAGTATTTATGTCAGTTCAGTATGACTAACTTGTGTATATATTTATGTATTTAGTCTGAAAAAGATTGCTAAATGCTACTAAGGAGTGGGATGGCATAATGTCCTTGGAATGTGTGCTGACAACCTGTGCCACTATCACTTGGCCAGTTACCCTGAGACATATCTTCTCTCCCCCACTCCCTCTCCCTACCCTGAATTTTCTTTACTCACTCATGGAGCTGAGCCATTTCCGAGAAGCTACCACTTGTGGAGCTACTCAAGAATTTCCCAGCATTTTATGGCACCCAAAGGTTCATTACCGTGTTCAGAAAACCCCTCCACTGGTTCTTATCCTGAGCCAGATCAATCCAGTCCATACCATCCTATCCTGTCTCTCTAAGATCCATTTTAATATTAACCACCCACCTACATCTTGGTCTTCCCAGTAGACTCGTTCCTTCTGGATTTCCCACCAAAATCTAATATTCATTCCTCTTTTTCCCCTTTCATTCTACATGCCCTGCCCCATTTCATCCTTCTTGACTTATCAGTCTAATTATACTTGGTGAATCATACAAGTTGTGAAGCTCCTCATTATGCAATTTCCAACCTCCTATCACTTCATATCTCTTTGTTCCAAATATTCTCCTCAAAACCCTGTTCTCAAACACCCTCAGTCTATGTTCCTCCCTTAATGTCAGAGACCAAGTTTCACACCCATACAGAACCACAGGCAAAATTATAGTTTTGTATATTCTAATTTTTATGTTTTTTGACAGCAGACGAGAAGACAGAAGGTTCTGGACAGAATGGTAGGAAGCATTACCTGAGTTCAGTCTCCTCTTAATTTCCTTCTAAACCAGGATTTGATTTTTATAATTTTCTTCTCATTATGGAATTATTTTGAAGGCTAGTAATGAAATAAAATGCACAAGAACATTATTAAACAAGAACATTTAGACAGAACAAAATGCTATAATGAAGATCTTCTTACGCCAGAAAGAATGACCGTCATAGATGTGCAGAAGAGATGCTACATGGTGGCCAGATTTTCCATGCTTCCTTCATCTACCTCCTTTGATACGCTACTCCTACTTCCCACCTGTCTCAATCGATCAGCTAACATTTCACAATAAAGTGAATACTATTAATGGAAACTGGTCTGTATTAATTGAGGGCATTGAAATGGATGCACATAGAATGAGGAGTACATGTATTAATATTGTTAACTCTGAGTTAAAATCCCAGTAATACCAGGCAATTTAAAGTCACATACTCCGAGGTGGTAAAGTTTACACAGATATGTGGATCCCTGTACAGCTTATTGCAAAGGAAAGAAATGGTTATGGTAAGTCAGCTCAAAAGTAAAACTAAGGTCCCTGCTTACTGAAGCTGGAGACTTCAGAAAATTGCAAGGAAGTGGAAGCTCAAAACGGTTAGGCTGCATGGATGAAGAATGTTTCTCATTGGGGTTTGAAATCATCTCTCTTCTATTCCACTTTATTTTCTAATGCCATCAGGGCGACTAATGATGTTACATATGCACCAGACGTGGCTGCATTATTTTGTTGCTGAACAGAGTTACACCAAAAGGAGGCACACCAGTATGTTGAACTTCCTGGAAATGCAAATACAAGCTGTAAAGCTGGGCCCTCACTTTGTTGGCTGTTGCAAACATCATAATGAACTTCCAAGTTCTGTAAAAGGTAGCGAATTTCTTGATGAGCTGAGCAACTTCTAGCTCTTCAAGATGACACCATAAAGTTAGTTTGTATTTCTACCTTAACATAGTCACTTCTGCAGGCTAACTAGCAGTATCAATATAGCAGTGTTTGTTGTACAGCCTGTGTGTGTAATGTTCGACATTTGTGTCTGTGTATTCAGTTATTCAGTATAGAGGGGGTGGGTTTCCCCATGCACCGTGACTAATAGTCTGTTGTACATCCCCCTTTGATTTCTACTGTTGACATACCCTACCGATACTGGTGTCCGCTATCTCCCCTTTCTGCCAGTGAGGTCGGCACTCTACTGGCATTGGTACCCAATAACTTCCCCATCTACCAGAGGCATTGGAAACTACTTGGGCGGGAAACATTTTGCCTAATTTTGCTCAGAGGTCTCCTAGAGACATGAGGATCTTTTATGTGCTGTAAATCTACGACACGGGACCCACGGCTTAAAGTCCCTCCCGGAGGACTTGTTCCCTGAATTTTTCCGCCCTTAAAAATTCCACGACCTCCACCAAGTTTGTACCTGCGTACCTTGAGTCATGAGGTGGGAACATTACCCCTAGACTACGAAGGCTGCCTTGTATCTGCGTAAGAATATTGCAAGATACTTACCACGTCATTTGCCGTTTGTCCAGTTCTGAGTATTTCTTTCATGTACCAACAGTCACGTGTGCTTGCTATAACATATTATATGCACTTTTACACTTGAAACAAAATTTGATGTTCGAATATTAGTTTTGAGGCTTTGGCTGTGGCAGTTGTCAGAGTGTGGACGTCTGGGTTGTGATGACGTGTAGTCTGGTACATGGGTACTGTTCCTGAGGAAATTGCCTTCATCTTCAAGGTTGAAGTGAGTGTAGTGAGTTTCAGTCACCTTAAGTAGCCAGGTTGTGAGGATAAAGTCAAATAAACTTCATACTTCTACTTCTGAAGGTCAATTGGATGTGATAAATTGATAGTCAGATTGATAACTTCCAATGGAAACAAGTAACTGAGGTAGCA
This sequence comes from Cryptotermes secundus, assembly GCF_002891405.2. Lineage (NCBI taxonomy): Eukaryota > Metazoa > Arthropoda > Insecta > Blattodea > Kalotermitidae > Cryptotermes > Cryptotermes secundus. The sequence continues at coordinate 402,622 of NW_019725836.1, read as the reverse complement.
GGAAGGAGTATAGTCACTCCAGCTATGAGTAAAATGTAATTTGTTTGACAAAACTCTGGTCCTGGTACTTCAGTCTATAGAGGTTTAATTTGTGTGAGATTTTAATTCTAATGGTAGAGAAGACAAGTAGTTTTTGTAGGTCTTTGCTGATGTTGTTTGTACCCTAGAGATGGAAGCCAGAGTGTTCCTGTGAAGTGTTGGCACCTGTGCCAAAATGGTTGCAGGCACATCTCAGAAGATCATAGTTTCTGTTTGTGTCTGTGTTCCAATTTCAAACCGTATTATGTCTTCCTAACTGGTGGTCTGGTGCTAATGTGATCACCATTGGACCCACAGTTCGCGGGATGAAACCTGGCTTAGGCCAGTGGATTTTTGAGGGTGAAAAAAATCTGTAACACAATTCCCTTCTGTGGGGAAATATTGATGGGGGGGTGTCCCATATGGCACATAAAAGAACCTTTCACTCATGCTAAAAGATGGGTGAATTTTTGGTTGCCTTCAGAGTTCCCTAGAGGCTGCTGTGGTCACATGACTGTGGAGTCCTCTGGCAGACAAGAGTGGGAACAGCTTAAAATCATGCAACCCAACTGAAGTACAGCTGGATAACTTAACTCACCCAGGTGATGTCCAGACGGGGAGTGAGTTAGAAATATGGGAGTCAGTTGAGGCTGAGAACACAAATGACTTAATTGTCAAAGTGTGGCATCAGAAACCAACCAACTGTATTTCTGTCTCACCTGTATACAAACAAAGGAGCATGATAATGATGGGAAGTTATTGAATTTAATATAATAAGATAGGTTTATGCTGCCTTGTCAAAGAATATTATTGGAGCCTGCCACCAGTAAAGTTTGTGGACCACTGGATAATTTAGTAATATCAGCAAGTGGAGCTGAATTGTATGACACACTGGTCACACGCAATATAATGTCCTGTAATAAAAAATAAGTGATATATTGCAACTCCCATAAAGGCACGACATCTCATGATTTTTTGTGATGTTTGCCTGTGTCCACGGTCCTTCTTGGCCCAGTCCAGGCACTAGCCCCCCCCCCTTGTGTCTGTGGGTCTGTTGGAGCAAAACGTGTATAGACACCCACTCTTCTCACTTTTACCTTGAAGACAGAGGCAGGAAATATCACCAGAACATCATCAACACTGCACATCCACAGGATGCAAATGCTCAAGAATGGAGTCAACAACACTGAACCACTGTGAAAGCCTGTAATCAATAAAGACACAGTGTACTAAAATCTGATGTATGTAACAAGAGAATCGTGTAGCCAGACCTTCAGCCTGAAATGACCGACTTGCATGCAGATGTAGCTTTGTTAGCATATTAGTCTGCATATCCTAACACCACATTAGTAGTTTCTAATTGTTTCTCATTAGCAGACCTATGGTTACTGTGAAAATTAATTCCATTTCACAATCTGTATCTCTAGTATGTAGTTTGTTAGGCTTTTTTTTGATGAAACCTCATGCTGATGTGCTCCAGTTAGTCTGTTTGCAGTTGTGACAAATGATTACGCAAGGGACAGTAAGCTAAAGGTAACTGAGTTACATAGTGTGAACTTATATGCTTTGTTCTGTAAGGAGAAAACTTCTTTGATTTCATATTGTCATCTTATAGCACCATATAGTCTTGTATGTGAATGCCAATGTTTTGGAAAAATATAACCTAAAAGACCAGAATATGAATTTTTACTGCCGTGTTATTGAGGTCTCATCTTAGGAAAAAACATATGTTGTAAATTCTTGTCAAATTTCTGCAACATCTATGTGATGTATAAGTTTCACTTCTGGAGTTTAGCCATGTCACATGTCATGTTTGAGCTGTTCAAGTTGTAAGTAATTGTCAAGGTTCTGCAACACTGGTGTACATTACAGTCATCATCCTCAAGGTGAGTGAGGCAGGATAGGATGTGCTCTGACATAAAGGTCTTGCAGTGGGAGTAAGGGTGGGTATGTGGAACATGATGCAATGTGATTTGTTCACCCTGAAGATGGAGACCACACTGTAAGCCAAAACACTGAAATAGCTCTTACACTCAGTGCAGCCAACCCCTGCACATAAATTACAGGTGTTTCAGAATAAGATACTCAGGGATGTGTTTATGCCTATGAGGCACAGGGAGTTTAAGATACTGTAATACTGTGCTCTCTTTATAGTGTTATGTGTCACTGTGTGACACTAGTGCCTTTGTAACTTATGGAAGGACACTCAGCTAAAATTTGGCTTTACATCATTGATATTGCTTTGCAGGTACTGTTGCCGTATTGTTAAGGTAGGGAATTGCAATGGGCTAGACAGCTCAGACTGGGAGATAAGTAGTGCATACAGAATTTTGGTGCTGTACCTTATGGAAAATGGTCGCTTTCAATCATTCAATCAATTTTTTTCTGAGATGCAGTTGGCTGCTCTGTTCAAACAGCCATACCACATATCCAAGACACTTTGAAATTTGCTCTTGGATAAAGCTGGTATTTTGTCTTTGTCATCACCAGATGACAGCTGTGTCCTCTCTCTTTGACCAAAGAATGTTTGTCAGTGTATGGTGAAGAGCAGCAAAACAAGGTAATGCTGCAACAGCAGGGACCTGCTGCCATTTGAATTATAGCAGCAGTGGCAGCAAAGTGAGCACAAGGTTCTCTTCACTGATGAACTCTGATATTGGCTGTGTTCAACCTTAAAATTCATCAGTCATGTCAGACCTTAAATAATTATGTAGTACGAAATTTGGGTTGCATGTACACATGCATCAGTGACATAGGATATGCAGCTAGCAATTGGCTAGCCTGCACACATACACCAAGTATATATCTAGTTAGCAACTGACTAGCCTGCGCACATATGCCAGTGGGGTAGAGAGACAGTTAGCTGGTAGTGTGATTGGTATTTCTCTTATTGTAGTGTGCACAGTATATTAACCGCAGAAGTGTTTGCATAGGAATGGATCTCCATTTATGACATGGAAGTCAGTAGAAAAATGGAGTTTGTGGGAATTTCATGACATGCAACATGGGGATATGATGTATTTTAGTTAATAAGACAGAGCAATATTTTGTTTCTTTTATAATAATTTCAGAGTAAGTCTCCTGTCGCAACCACTCAGCGACCAGTTCTTATGACAAGACGCCAGTTAACTGATCCATTTGGTTCTGATGATGAAGATGAAAGGTTCGTATCTGAATACACCAAATAATATCTGTTCACATCCCCTGTTCCATTAAATTTCGATTTTAATGTGTGTATGTGTGGTGAATATACTGAGTTGTGCTGTCTTCTTTCTGTTTTCATGTTGTTATCATATGAATGTCTTGACAGGTCATATCTGAAATCATGTGGAAAGGACGCGACTCTTGACCTGGAGTATATGGAAGTAAAGGAACCAGATTTAAATAATACACATAAATTCAGGCCCTGCCTTACAGAAAACACACTTGATCTCCATAACAAAGGCCAGCCACTTAGTGCTATTAGAGAAATATTTCCATCTGTTGTCAGAATCATGCAAAACATATAAACACACACTGTGGACAAAATGCATTATCTTTAATGATGAATCATGTGGTACATATGTGGTGTGTTCAAAAAGTACCGAACCTTCTTTTTTCCCGCGTAAACCAACAAAGCGCGGGAGGCTCCCTTTGGTGGAGATGTGGAGGGGACATTCATGCGCAGTCGTGAATTTTTTCCTGCCCGCAGAAAGCGTCAGTCACTGGCAGTCAGCCTATGAGTGAGGACGTGTAGTGAGCGCTCATCGGATTCCAGTAAAGTGTAAAATGACAGAACATGAGCAGCGATATTGCATCAAATTTTGCCAAAAGCTTGGCCATACTCAAGTGGAAACCATTCGCAAGATTCAACAGGCTTTCGGGGACGATGCCATGAGCAACTCATGGATAAAGGAGTGGTACAACCGCTTCAAAGATGGCCACACATCAGTGGACAGCGAACCGCGTTCAGGCAGACCCTCAACAAGCTAAAATGAGAATGTCATCGAGCAAGTGTGGACTTTGGTCATGGAGGACTGTCGTATCACAGTCCAAGAACTTGCGAATGAGACAGGGGTAAGCACTGGATCGGTACATTCAATTTTGACCGAGGATTTGGGCATGAGGAGAGTGTCTGCGAAATTCGTACTGAAACTGCTAACAATGGAGCAGAAGCAACGCTGTCTGGAAATCGCACAGGACATGCCGGACAATGCAAACAGTAACACCGTGATCACAGGCGATGAGTCGTGGGTTTATGGGTACGACCCAGAAACCAAGATGCAGTTGTCACAGTGGAAACATCCGACATCCCCGAGACCAAAAAAAGCACAGCAGGTCCGCAGCAATGTCAAGGTCATGTTGGCCATTTTCTTCGACTCCCGTGGGGTTGTGCATCATGAGTACGCACCACAAGGCCAAACCATCACAAAGGAATGCTACCAGGAGGTCCTTCATCGCCTTCGTGATTCTGTGCAGTGCAAATGACCAGATCTGTGCGCAGCAAAAACTTGGCAGCTCCATCATGATAACGCACCCACCCATTCTGCGCATCTGATTCAAGCTTTCGTCACCAAACACAACATCCCTGTGGTTCGTCAGGCTCCCTACTCCCCCGACATGGCTCCGTGTGACTTTTGGCTATTTCCCAAGCTGAAAATGCCGCTGAAAGGAACCCGATTTGAGTCAAGAGAAGACATCATGTGGAATGCGATGGCCTGGCTGGTCACCATTCCAAAAGACGCGTTCCAAAAGTGTTTCCAACAATGGTGGAAGCGCTGGGAGAAATGTGTGCATTACCAAGGAGACTACTTTGAAGGGGATTAGGGTTTTGTACCTCCAAATCAATAAATGTATTTCTGCCGACCAAAGGTTCGATACTTTTTGAACACACCACGTATAGCAACCACTTTCCTTTCAGGTCTCTCAGATGTCAGGAATTTTCCACCCATACAATTAGGTCATGCAAAAAGATGTTTTTGTGTCCATATCCCATGGCTGTGTGAGGTTTGAATTTGAGAATGTGACACCAATCACGTGACAGACTGCATGTTGTCACATCCCACCAGATTGCTCAGAGTTTTGTTTTAATTTCCAGCTCTGTAATTGCTAGTGAAGACAAGAAGAGCTGCAACCGTCCTCTAACAAGATCACAGTCATCACAGGATAGCGTAAGTACTCTTCCTTTCCAGCATGTTTGGGTGGGAGGAATGTTTAATTGAAGAATGCTGTCTTCTGGAATGTGGCTCCATGTAGATTTTGTGTGAACCAACGTTTCGGTGGAATGTTACGCCTCCATCTTCGAAGGTAGAAAAATTCGCCACCCATGCTGGTTCATTCCTCATGGATTTTTCTGCCTTTGAAGACTGAGGCAATATGTTCCTCCTAAACGTTGGTTCACACAAGATCTACATGGCGCCACATCTCAGAAGATGGCATTCTTCATAGTCACCGCTATGGAAACCTCAGATCTTATGTATTATTCCTCTATGGGGAGGCTACTCATTGACATATTCAATGACTCAAGATGCTATAAACCAAGAAGCCCAAGCTACTCAGTCTGCAGCCACCCGCTCATGGTGGTTCCTCGCTCGTGGATTTTCTACCCTGAAGATGGAGGCGATACATTCTTCAGAAACATTGGTTCACACAAGATCTACATGACGCCACATGTCAGAAGATGGCATTCTTCATAGTCACCACTGTGGAAACTTCAAATCTTACAAGGTTTTAATTTGTTACATGTGACATCACCAGGGTGACTATGAAGAGTGGTGTGTCCCAGAGTCTGCTGTTAGCTTCTTGGCTGGTTGCTTGCTTGGTGTACTCTTCAACCCTGATGATGTCATTGAATTTCTACCAGACTACACGGCGTCACGTTCCAGAAGATAGTACTATTCAGATTTTAATTACCAAAATTGTGAAAATTTGTTTTTATTTTTGAACAGGAATCAGTTCATTCTTGTGATACGAGGATGAGCAGAGAAGGGTCAGAAGGATGCGAAACAAACGGTGTTCAACAGGGTCTTTCGCCAACGCATGAAGCTTTCAGTAGACAGCAACATGTAAGACACTGAGTACAGTTCCTTTTCTTGATGGTACAACTGTAGTGTGTTGTCTTTCCTTCTTCTTCTGGCATTGCTTGCACTTTATATGAGTCTTTCTGTTAACATACAGTACACTACTGTACCTAACTGTGTGACTAACTAGTTAATTCTATAGAGCTGAGTCCTCCTTGAGAAGCTAACAGTTGCTCAGCTATTCAAGAAATTTTAGCAGTTTTTAAGCCTGAGGGTTCGTTACAATGATCACAAAAACCTACCACTGACCCCTACCCAGAGCCAGATGAATCCAGCCCACATCCTCCCATCCTATTTCTTTAACATTCGTTTTATATTATTATCCCATCTACACATGTTTCTTCCTATTTGGCTCTTTTGTGCAGATTTCCCTGCCAAAACTTCTCAGGATCCAGTCACTTTAAAATATGTTTTAGATTTGAAATGTTCAGGTTCTGTTACCATGTGCAACATTTTGGCCAGGGCAGTGACAGTATTTTCCTTCTCTATAATTTGTAAATTTCAGTAGCTGAAATTTATGCATTCAGAGTCCAGTCTCTGTCTCAGAATTCAGAATTGCTTGTGAAGCCTGAAGATGCCTCAAGTACTTATGGGTGCAATATTTTGTTTGGAATCACTCAAGTGATTATGGGAGCATTTTCTTTGGATGCTGTGCATTTTACTAATAGAAACTACAAAATACAACGAAGAGGAGTGACAACATGTAGTCTGGTATTTTGGAGGAATGTGTTGCCTTTCTCTTCAGGATTGTAGAGTAAACAAGTCACCGGAAAGATGCAAACAGCAAGCAAAACCCATTGTACAAAATACAGTATTTTGATGGCTGGCCATGTTTCTGTCAGTGGAAGAGAAGAGTACCTGTGGGGCTCAGTAGATAATGGCTGTCCTTAACAGCAGGCAAGAAGTGGGTTCTGTTTAGAACTGCACTGGGTGATAGCACATTGAATGTGCCATATCACAAGATGCTATAATCATACAACATTCCGTCATTATTTTTGGATGTTACCACACACTGAAGTTCAAACCCCTTACTTATGAGACACTACAAAGTCGGTAACCTTGGCCTTTGGAAACCGAGAACTGTATAATATTGTTGCATGTTTAGTGACTATAGATGGGTTTTGGATTCATCATTGGATTTATTGGACTCTTACAAATTGTAACTACAATTCGTTGTACTGCTCTCGCTAATTTGCACACAGTACAATTCAATACAGTGTGCAGTAAATCTGAGACTGCTGTGCCTTCACCGGCCATAGCAGGGTAACGGCTCCGAATATCGTCCTCTGCTTCCATTGCCCAGTGGCTCCAGAGTCCTCACTGGCTGCTGACCCCAGTCAAGACTGACTCAGGCAAGCTGAGAGTCCTGTTATATAGCCTCTGCACAGACCCAGCAGAGAACAGTTCCTCTGTTATCGCATTTGTATCTGTTGCAGCTGTTATGTGATCTTGTAGACATGGAATCGTGTTTACAGAACCTAGCAATGGCTGTCTCTTCTGGTTCTGTTATCATGACTTTCAGCACACATGTCACAGTATATTTAAAAATATAGCTTCTCTACCTGCTTCCTCCTTTCTGTCAGGAACGTTAATAGAGGAAAACCAAAGAGAAATTATGACATTTACTCCACAATTGTGGCAGTGTGTACAGTACTGACTGCTGTTAAAGCCACTTGCTAGTATTGTGGCAGAGTTGGCGAAATTGTTCCTGATCAAGCTGGATGATATAGCAGTACCACTCTGTACTTATATTCACCAGATGCTCTGTACAGATCTCAGCCAGGACATTGGCAATACTGACTGAGGTTTTTGTGTTTTTCCTTGGTACCTCAAGGCACATGCTCAGATAGTACTTCGAGCCACAGCTACTTCTTTCCAGATTACTTCCAGTTCATCATTTATCTTACCATTTGACACTGTATAGACTAGATACTGACAGTGCTGCAAAATAAGACCCCAAAGGAATCTTTAATTTCTTCATTTAAATGCTGTCCCATCCTAATAGTTGTAACTGCTGTATACTGTGAAACTGCCAGTGAAAACAACTGTTCTATGGGTGAAGAGTTGGAACTTCTGCTCGTTGCTTACATTTGTTATTGAAACATTAAACAGCATAGAAAATTCCCCCATAATGATACTTGACAGTGTTGCAAACCTTCAGAATCATGGAATCGGTCAAATTTTGTGTTTCTTGCATATTTAAAAATGTATCTATATGATTTCTTTTGTATCATAATGTTTTCATGAACGTGAATATCAGAGATCTGGAAGGGAAAAATGTGAAATGAGAACATTTCTTGAATGTTTCATGGCCAGTCTCCTTTCATACAGTCAGCCATATTCACCTGGCCAGTATCACTGTTACTGTTAGTTGATACAGATCTGTTAAATAATCTGTGTCATAAAATTTGTAGAACATACACAGATCTTTTGAAATTTAGTTTCAGTAAGAGAAGTTACTGTTTCTTATGAACAGTTATTCAGCTCCTAGCCAGTGCTTATTAACCTGGACAGGTAGCAGGTAATGTTATCTTGTAACCTTCTATTTGCCTAATACATCTACAAGACTTAAGGTCAAGGGTGTGTAAATATTTTAATCACATCTTTTGTCTTTTGGTTCTTCTAATTTGCATTTTCTTGTTTGCAATTTGTGTTGTTTTGCTTCTTACTTCAAGGCCCTTTATTTTGCTTACTCAGTCTGCATGCATTTTTCTGTACAGTGGTTATGGTAATCAAGCATCTAGTATATTTAGAAATACTAACAGAAAGCACCCAGACATGTTATGAAACTTACTTTGTACTCACTTTTATGTATTGTTGCCACAATTGTTAGAGTGATGTAAGTATAGCATTACAGAGCTTCTGGCTGTGATTCAAATACTTATTCTCAATATAGGAACCTATATATTTTTAATTATATGCATAAAATTTAATTTCTTAATCTGAATGCTATTCCTTTTCTGAAGTTTTGGCCACTATATATAGTGATATTGACAAGAAAAGCAGGCAGAGAACAGGTAGTTCTGTTTGCTCCTTTTGTGGAAATAGCTTTTCATTTCATGTGTTCTTGTGTTTAACTTCCTGAAACAGCATTTGTATCCAGTAATGCATTTCCGTTGAATGTGGCATAAGCATCATGCCACTAGAGGCCACCTTACATTGTACTTATCCATAATCCTGAAATGGTGACCATGGAAGCATACACAGTGTGTCCAGGTTCTGTTAGGACAGTGTTCATTAAAAATACAAGACGTGAATTATTTTCAAAATTTCACTCTTTTTATTCAAAATAGTCTCCTACTGAATCAATACATAGCTGGAATCGATTGAAAAGTTTTCGAAAACAGTAACTGTACTCCTTTTGTGGAATCGCATTTAAAACTGCAGTACATTCCCTTTGGATGTCCTGGATGGTGTCATGACAGTCTCCTTTCATCGCCAACTTAACTTTTGGGAACAACCAGAAATCTGCTGGAGCAAAATCTGGCAAATACGGATGATGATCAAGGACTGTGATCCCTTTTCTGGCCAAAAAATTGCACATGATCTTCTATTTGTGGGGTGGGGCATTATCGTGGAAGAGCGACCAGGAACCTTGCTCTCCATATTCAGGTCGAATTTGAAGAATTCTTGCCCACAAATGAGTGAGGACTCTGAGATAATAATCAGAATTCACTGTTTGACCTTCTGACAGAAATTCCTGTGGAATCGAAGAAAACTGTTAGCAGTGTCTTTATTGGACTCTTTTGCGTGCGGACTTTCTTTGGTTTCGACTTCTTTGGGCTGGAACACACTGCACTCTGCCGCTTTGTGAGAGGCTCATATTGAAAACAGAATGTCTCATTACCAGTAACAATCGATTTTATAAATTTTGTATCACTTTGGGCTGACTGTAACTTATCTTTGCAGTGTTCCACTCTGGCATGTTTCTCATCGCCTGACAGTGTGTGTGGTACAAACCGTGCACAGACCTTCCATTTGCCCAAATCCTCTATCAGAATTTGATGCACAATACTTTTTGGTATTCCCAAAAGCTCCTCAATAAGTCTTGTAGAAACACATCTGTCTGATGCAAGGATTTTGGTCATTTTTTTCACATTTTCTTCAGTGCGACTTGTTCTCGGCTTTGATGCACATGAAGAATCTTCAGTGTCCTCCCTGCCATCTCAAAATACAGCATACCATAAAAAAATGTTTGAGTGACTCAAACAGTCACTACCATATGCACTTTTCATCATTTCATATGCTTCCCTGGCTATTTTGCCTAACTTCAAACAAAATTTGATGTTCGCTTTCTCTTCAACTGCCATTTTCCGACGAGCATCAGAACAGTACTGTTACATTCAAGGTCAGAACACATGATGCAGCTATGCTTGCGCTTTGAAATTATAGACAGCCACAGCTGAAACTTCAAGAATCTTAATGCCACAACTCCCCAACAGATGGCATTGCATGGCAAAATTAAAAAAATGAGTCCTAACAGATCCTGGACACACCATGTATGAGGTGGAATAATGCTAGCACTACTGTCAGCAAACTAGCACTGGATCTTAAGATTTTATTTTATAATCAGTCTTAAAAGAACGTGCAAGTTTTATAAAGATATGATGATGGGATAGCCAAATAGAAGGGATGGTAAAGGACTGTAGAAGAAAGGAGGGAAGGAGACAGAAGTGTGAAAGTGGTGAAGGAAAACATGAAAGAAACCTGCCCCTGCACCAAGTAGTTACAACCAGATGACAGAGTATCCTGGGGCCTGTGTTATTGTGGTCGCACCTTATTGTATTATTGTTATCTTTATTTGTACTTAATTTTGTAATTCTTGAAGTATTTTGTATATGAAGAATTAGTGGTGAAAGGACTTCTGCTGAATTTTGAACAGATGCTATGCTCTGTGTGTGTCTGTGTTCATGTGTACATGTGTGTATGGTATGTATTATGTTTATCTCTGATATCTGTCTGTACTGTTTTAATCTTTGATCTCCTAGTTCTGTCTGTTATCATCATCATCATCAGTAATCTGTCAAGACGACAGGTCCACAGTCTCTTTCAAAACAATTCCTCCACTTAATGCGATCTAGAGCTTTCTCCTTCAAATGACAGTATCCTCTTCTGTCCCCAAGGTCATCCAGCATCTTCTTACGTCTTCTTCCTCGTCTTCTTGTCACTTCTATCCGCCCATCTATCTTTCCTTCGATAGCTTCTTTTAGAAGGCAGTTTCTGCGTAAAACATGACCAATCCAATTAGCCTTCCGTTTTCTTATTTCATGTAGGATATTCCTCTGCTCACTGACTCTAATTAACACTTCTTCATTTCTCACATAATCGGTCCAACTGATCTTCTCCATTCTTCTCCAACACCACATTTCGAAACTTTCCAGATGTTTCTGATCTACTGCCCTAAGTGTCCATGTTTCAGCCCCATACAGAGCTATGCTCCAAATGTAGCATTTCACTAGTTTCTTCCTCAAATTTAAGTCCAATTTGCTGGTAAAAAGATTCTTCTTCTTGCTAAATGCAGCTTTTGCCATGGCAATCCTGGATTTGATTGTCTGTTCTACCTGTAATAATAATATAGTATTTAAGAAACTAATGTGATTGAGGGATCTCTTCTGTGAGTGTTTGCAGATTCCTGCTTTTATTATAGTATGTCCAGCATTTCAGTGTTACTATTATGTGTAGCAGCTTGTTACTTTTAAGTGATGTATGTTAGGGGTTGGTGTTCACCGTCTGTCTGTGTGTGTTTGAGGCTTTGGGACAATATATGCATGCTGCATGGTGTAGTGGAATGTTGAAATATACGTCTCATATCATGCTTATACATGTAGAGGTGACACTACATATCATTAGCTTTTATCAGTAGAATACATCAGATACATAATTAGGCTCTTTTCTCTGTATGTTTTTTACATACTGTAACACTTACCACATTGTATGTTTCTCCAGCTTCCATAGATGGCAATAAATGTTTTTAACTTCCTGGTATAGGCCATCAAGTCTTCTCTGACTTCTCATACTACTTCCATCTCTTTCAAGGTCTTCCTTGGCCTTGGCATCCTTTTGGTTTATACTCTAGAAAGTATTTTGGAATTCTTCCATCAGTTTTTCTGTCCAGACAATTTGTCTGGTTTTGTCTTTAATCATCTATCTCATTTTGTACTGGTCGTATTTTTAACTCTTTCCTAATATCTTCATTCACAGTTCAATCTCATGTGCCCTTAAAGTGCTGCTTCCCATATCACAGAATAGGCAGCGATACTGCTATATAAAATTTCTGCCATATTTCTTTCCTTGTTTTTAATTTTGATGTTTCTTCATAAAGCATCACATAATCCCTCATATGTATTGAGTGTGTATAATGTATGTTATTCTTCGCAGGTTATTGTTTTGTTTGTTTATTATTTATTTAACAATAGGATGATCAATCAATATGAAACAGTTGGTGGAATGAAAATTGGCAGGGGAAACAGAAGTACTCAGAGGAAACCTGCCTCAGTGACATTTTGTCACTCATAAATCCCACATGACCAGACCTGGAATCGAACCAAAACCGTGCAGTGGGAACGAGGCAACTGAATGCCTGAGCTATGGCATGGTCTTCACATTATTGGAATGAGATATCTGTTCCAATGTATCTTACAGTCTTTATTGTCTGCAGTTGAGGCTACAGTAATTTGTATGATAAATCCTTCTGAGCTCATTATTTCCCCTTTATGTTGCTCTTCTCTGGCAGCCCAAAGCTCCTGTTCAGTTTCCTTCCTTGTGACATCTTTCCCAGCCCATTGCTCTCACCTTGGTTTTGATCTTCCGTTTGTGCACTTTCTGTTGGTATCAAACTTCAAACATTCTTCAGGATTCTGTCTTCATTCATTCCTATTATAATACAACAAAGAGACAGGCATCCTGTTGATAAACCAGCTGATGGATTCCCTCCACAAAAGACTCCCTAGACTGCTGCTGGTACCACTGTGGCCTTGTCGTCTTTGTATCACCCGAGCTCACAGCCTGACTGTGATACTGATGTTACTCTCATGGTGCAGCACAGTTGTGAAACCCTCTGGAACCTTCGTACCACCATCAACAGAAAATGTCCCACAAGGAGTGTGAGTCCTTGTGAGCATGGTGGGACATTTTCTGTTGATGGTGTACAGAACACACTTGAACCATCTGTCACTGTGTGACTTCCATGTGTGTCACTCCCTCAGGACATCAGTAAGGCCTGTAGATTTGGGTTGGCTCAAGATATTGAGGCTGTGGCAGTGCAGTGGCCCAGAATCCCTTGGCTGGTGCATCAGTGGGATTCCTGCCCCAGTGCCTGTGGAGATTATTTTTACCATTTCATTTCAACAAGCCTGATATTTTAACTCAGTTCCTCATTTGTTCAGATATCCCAGTTTAAACTTTGTTCTTAATTTTGTGTGTTATGTTTAACATGTGTGTGATGTGTGTACAACTTACAATTTGCCAGCATATTTTAACTCGCCATGATGAGCTGAGAGAGCGAGCTCGACAATTGCTGGAACAGGCACGAAGAGAAGCAGCTGCCCGTGGCATTAACTCTCAAGTGACAGTCCAGTCGCCAGTCAAGGTGAGATCACCGTGAGCCGTGTGAAACATGTGCTAGTGTCATAAAGCTGTCTGTATGCTGTGCCGTGTTCCCACTGCTGGGCAGGCCTGCCATTATTCCATGAAAATTGGATTCTTAATTTACTAAATTTGAAATAACAAGTGGATAGCAGTTGATAGTTGATGTAGGTGTTGGCTCTATCAGGCTTCTCTAAGCTGCACTTAAAATTTATCTTTATTTTTGTGAAAACTCTAGGAGACAATTACTTATATGTATGCAGTGGCAACAGATTGTCACTTGATGGGATTGGAAATGGCATGCAGTAACCTTCAGTTGATCAGATGATGGGATTGTTACTGAATATGTTTAGGAATATAAGAATGTGATATCCCTGTCTGTTTCCCCATTTTGCAACTCATGAGGTCCAGACTTGTGAAGATGTTTCGAAACACTTCTACAATTTCTCCCTTTGCTTTCAACTGATGTTTTATTCTTCCATTATCAGTTTTCTTCTGCAAAAAGGAAGGGAGGATATAATAAAATAGTTACTCTTAACATTATGGTATTCTGGGATATAACACCATGTAGTCTGGTAGACAGTACTGATACCGTTGTTTTGGACTTCATGGGGTATGAGTGAGAGTCGTTTCTCTTCAAGATATCAAGTACATTGCCACTGTATCAGTTCTGTGAGAGCTGATGGTAAGACTGTTAAAAGAACTTGGTTACCATGTGTAGAACATTACAAGAGATGCCATAACCACAAAGTGAATAGTGTGCAAGTTTCTTGTTAGCCTCTCTTTGCCTGCTGTGATGCCTCTTCGCCAGTTCTCCCCCCCATCTTTGGCATGCGGCAGTGTGTGCTTGATGTCTGCTGCAGTCAGGACAGCAACTGTGGTTTCTGCTGTTTGCAGAAGCACAGTGCTTCATCATACACACTTATGTCTTCTGGCTTGTGGCACTCAGTAGTCTTGCAGGCATGTACCAGTGTTTGGGCAGATTGTGGGATGTCGATGTTCCAAGAGACAAACACGTAAAACTATAACATTTGTATATATTATTCTCAAATGTACAGAATGGCTGGGAAGCCGTTTCAATATATATATATATATATAGTTCACAAGTTTGCGGGCCCTGAGAAGGGCCGTTTGCTCCACCATGTGTATGCTAGTACTAGTGTGGGCCTTCCTTTACGGTCACTAAGCGGTTACAAGCAGGCAGGATAGTGGCGAGCCTAGCTAAATAGTCCGGTCCTTCTTTATGGCCACTCAGCGGTTATGAGTCGGCGTGAGAGTGGAGTCTAGCTGGGCTGGCACTGCAGTGCATGTGCTGGTGTAGTCTGCTGTCTCAGTGTTGATTGCTGGAGAGCTGCTGCTTCGTGACGTCAGCATAGCTACGTTAGCTGTGTTCAGCAGAGTGAAGACGATTGAAGAAGAACTGATCATAGCGAGTTTTGAGCCCTGCCTTTATACCATGCTTGCTGAGCGGAGCTAGAGGTGCAGTTGTGATTGTGAGCACTGATTGGCCAGCACCCACAATTATCTTCTGGTGGGCCAGACAGTGAGTGCTCTATAAATACGACTGTTGGTCACAATGTGACATTGACTTGGCTTGGGCAGAAGTTAAATATTGTCTGTTAGACCGGCTAAGCTGCGTGTTAGAAAGTGGGATGTTCCCACAAGATCATACTGCTTCTGTCTTCAGGGTCAAAGAGATGTTAAACAAGCAGACCTTTGCCACCGTTGGTTAGCTCTGGGTTTCTCTCAAGGCCTATATCTGAACCTGATTTTCCTTGTGAGACTCGCTGTCTGTGCCAGTTGCATACCATCTCTTTGACCTTGAAGACAGATGCAATGCATGCTTCCAGAACTTGCGTTAACTTGTACATCACCTTGTGGGCCCATCAACAACTCCTGTCGGCACAGTTGCGTAGCTAAACTTGAATACATTTTTTTATAACTGTTCCACCAAAAAATGCAGCCTGGTATAGTAAAATATATACAGTAAATCCTTGCTAACCTGCTTGAAGTTATTTCATATGTTGGATAATCCAGATCGAAATATGAAAAATGAAAAACGCTCTTCACAGTCGAGTACATACTTTAAAAAGACACATGGTATTTAGGAAGGCAGATGAGTAACTTGTCTGTTAAGACAGTTTCTTCAAACCTAAAACAAGTACAACTTCTGAGTCTTCTGTCGATGAATAAATGTATTATCTTTTTATAATTTTTTAATTAAGGCTGTACAATTATATTTTATTTTATTTATTTTCATCATCACTATTTATATAATTAAATTTACCATTTATTTGTATTCTAAGTTCTTTTGCCTTTTAGGGCTACCTTTTGCTTCACTAATCCAGATGGCCACTTCCTCCCCCCCCCCAGTTACGCCAGATTAGCGAGGGTTTATTGCATGCAGTGTAAAATGTTTGTTTAATGAAGTTGTACAGATTCTAGGTTATCTTTTGAACGGTAAAACTACTGTCATCTGAGATGTGACACCATGCAGTCTGCTAGATTGGTAACAAACAGTGTTCAGATGGACTGTTTCTCCCTTCTTGAAGCATACTTCTCTGGAATGTTGATGCTGATGTGCCACAGTACACAGTGTCACATCTCAGAAGACTATAATCTTAGTATTCACTCTCCAGGATCCTCAAATCCAGTTTCTGATCAGGCTGATCTAGCTGATCAGCTTGAATTTTATTCAAGACATAATTTGTTTTTAGGTATATTTAAGAAATTGCCCCATTCTTACCATCAGGTGTAGGCTGTAGATTCCTGCTTGGTTGAGATCATTGGAAGGATCACTGAGCTTCTGTCAAGTTGTGTATTTTAAATGTATATCAGACAATGGATAGTGCCCAGCATAATATTTGTATAATAAGCAGATTGTTGTCACCAACATCTAGGGGATCATTGTACTGAACATTATGCGCTGGGCAGTCGTACATACCATACTGTGAAGTGACAACCCATTCTTAAATCCAAATTTATAATTTATAATAAAATTATTATATGTAGGTAAGTCAATAAGTAAGTTACAAATGGATATAGAACTTAAACAAACAAGAGTACTGATTTGAAAAATGCCTTTATTTCTCAACATAATCTCCCTGTACATTGAGGCACTTGTCCCATCGTTTCACAAGCCCCTGAAAACCAGCAACATAAAATTCTTTGGGCTGCTGTCGGAACTAGGTGGTGACTTCCCTACAGAAGGGTAAGTATAGACACTATAGCCATTGCTATTGGTTGTTCACACAGCATGGTGTACCTCATAATGCACGACAGGTTAGGTTTTCACACAGTCTGTGCATGATGGGTGCCATGCATGCTGACCCCACCACAAAATGCAAAGAATGGGTCTGGCTTTACAGCATCTCAATCACTACCACGATGAAGGACACGATATGCTATCCCGAACTGTCACAGGTGATGAGTCTTGCTACAAGTGACTTCCATTTGTTCGGCCCTCTTAAACATCATCTTTCGGCTGAACATTTTCCCGATAATGAAGCTATACAAAGGGAAGTCACCGCCTGGTTCCGACAGCAACGCAAAGAATTTTATGGTGCTGATTTTCAGGGGCTTGTGAAACAATGGGACAAGTGCCTCAATGTACAGGGAGATTATATTGAGAAATAAAAGCATTTTTCAAATCAGTACCCTTATTTGTTTAAGTTCTGTATCCATTTGTAACTTACTTATTGACTTACCCTTGCATATAAACTGTCATTGCTCTGACTTGAACTGGTCAAAGAGACTTACTGAACAAACAAAACAATACTGAATCATATTGTATAGTAATAGGCTTTTCTGCTTCGTATTTGGGAGAAACTGGGTTTGTTTCTTAGCCAATAGGCCTACTTTCCTGACAGGTTCTTCTGTGGTTTTACTGCCCCTTCAGGCCAATGCTGAGATATTGCATAGTCCAATATCCCAATTTGCCTGTGGTGTGGAGGCCATATTACAGCTGTGTGTGGCAGGGGTACAGTGTCCACTCTGAGGAGGGATGTACAGGACTATGTAGAAAGGAAGCCAGGAGAAGAAGAGTATGGTGGAAAATAGGAGTTTGGAAACTGAAAGGGGGGGGGAGTTAGGAGGAAGAGTGAATACAGGATTCACCATATATGTAGCACAAAATGATATTGAGCCACATACGGAGGTGTGAAAGAACAGAGCTGCTAAGGAGGTTTAGGAATATCGATGCATATAAATAGGCATTAGGTGGACAGTAGGATGCGAGAATAAGGAGTAGTGGCAGAAAGTAGGAATATGTATGACTACATATAAAGAGGAAGACTGTGCCATAGTTAAGACGGTCAGTCACTGGCTTCCCACAGTGGAGGCCCGGGTTCAATCCCAAGTCATGTCATGTGGGATTTATGGTGGACAAAATGGCATGGGGCCAAGTTTCGGTTTCCCCATCCAGTTCCTGTCCCACTGATCATCATCTATCATCTGGGACTGGTACAGTAGGCCAAGTAGTGGCTGGTCTCACCCAACCCCAAGAAACTACAGAAAGAGCAACAAGAGAGGACGCTAAGAAGTGCAGGAGTGAGACAGAACTCAGTTGAGATGACCAGTGGTCATAAGGGGTAGCAATACAATATGTGCTGCAGGAATAGGAACTTAAGTGAACTGCTAGAATGCAGGACCAGATTCAGACTCTGGCACCCCGGAGTGTAAACTGTAGTGGACCTAAGTGTGCCCAATATGGGAGCACCAACCTCAGACATAAATTGTGCACTCTGGCCTCAGTGAGCAGAAGCCAGAAAGGTCAACACATATCATATCTGGAGGCACCAGACAAACAAGAAGTCTGAGGCGTCCTGTTGTTTCACTTATGGTGTTGTGCTGTCTGTTGCTAAATGAATGGATGAAATGAAAAAGTTAAATAGGACNTCCCAGAAGACTGCGTTCTTCATAGTCACCGCCGTGAAAGCCTCACATCTTACATTGTTAAGATTTTCTTATTTCAATTATTCATGCCCTTACATGTTTCAGTCTTCAGAGGGAAGCCTTTACATCAATACAGTTAGAAGCCACTATTCCAGTACATGTTCTGAAAGTTAAAATGTATACATACAATATAAATAATATGCAATTGGCTGTAAAATCTAATGTCTTTACAACTACAGCGGCCGTTCCAATACTTTAAAATATTTATAGTTAATTTGTTAAGAGTCTACTGGAATTCGTAAACCAGGTTCGTGTCGTCTCTCTTATTATTTCTTTTGATGGGAACTGGATGTGTGCCACCTGTCGTTCTCGAGAAGAGGGTTCTTTAATGTTGTCCTGTATGTGTTTGTGGCCCGCTGTGTTGATTTTACTAGACAAGTACACCAAGAATGGAAATAAATTTTATCACCAAGATAAGATAGAGATGCAGGTCCCCAGTTCAATGCAGCATGGTAGCGCTGAGTGATAAGATGGTCAGTGAATAATGAATTGGAAGGGTGTGGAAGGAGATGGTCATTTCCTAATTACAGTAAATTTAGTTCAGGTTAGCGGTCTTGAGATCAAGGTCTGAATTTGAAACTTCTGTATACAAAGGAGGATTATGTATCACTTTACCACTGTGTTTGGTTAAAGTCACTAACAGCAGTTGGTCAAGTGGTCAAGAAATTCCTCTTCATCTCTGGAATCCAGATGTTTATTACTATGTTTATAAGAGCCCAGCACTGGTATTTATTTAGTTGGATCCGTGGCACATCTCCCTATCCTGCTTAAATCATTTCAGTTTTATCTTCCAGTGTATGCCTAGATCTAGAGAGGCCATCTTGTTTTCTGTTGTTGCAGCTAAAATGTAAACATTTGAAATCTCTTCCATGCCTTTGCTACATACCCTGCCACTCTGTTCCTGCTTCACCTGATCACCAAAGATATTCTACAAATTGCAGCTTGAAATAAAAAACGAATTGCCTAAGACCACCAGAATTTAGAGCTGGTAGGAAAAATCTTAAAAGTGTCACCCAAAAGGAAGAAGCTCTATGGGAGGACTCAGTAGTCTTACTGCTGTAAAGGTGATGATGATGATGATGATGATGATGATTAGTAGAAGATTTACTATTCACCAGCGTACTGTCAGATATTTGTTACTCATTCTGTTCATTTACTCCTTGTCTCTACTATTCCCTGAGAACTTTCCCTCCTTTACAATTTGTGCCTATTCGTCTCTGTTATTTGCATCCATCTTGTTGCTTTCAGCTGTCATGATTGATTTAATGCTCTTGTCCTGAGTAAACTTATTACATTCCAAGTAAGAAAATATAACCCATCCTTATAACCTTTTCTTAACCGTTTCTTAAATTCTCCGCCCACTATGTGTCATTGAGTTTTTAATTTCTATGGGCCCCACTGTCAACCCCAACATGTAGGACCAGGGGCTACTTTTCATCTGGCCCCTCCTCTTCTTGCACCCCCCCCACCCCCCACTGGCATAGCTCTCCAGGCATTCTGGGCACACAGAGCTCCCCACCACATTAGGGTAGTAGCCCACGGGGAGGAACTCTTCTGTCTGCCACAATAATTCTGAACAATGGAAATTGGTTTAACATTTTGTGGTGCAGTTCATAGAACACGTGTGTACAGTAATAATTTATTGTGTTCCAAAGTGTGAAGAGGAGCGGCAGCAGCAACTCCGGGAGCGCGCAAGGAGACTGATCGCAGAAGCAAGGATGGGTGTTGTCGGGACACAGACACTGCATTCTGATCAAGGAAGAGGCTCTAGTAAGTTAAATAGTTAGAAACTCACACTGCTGACTGCATATACTGTCTTCTGGTATGTGGTACTATGTATACTTCTGCTCTGTGAATGTGCGTGTGTATACATCTTATGATGTAGGTCCTATGTTGTCTTTACAAATTTAACTGCACCGTATTTCCAGCATACTTCTGGTATTTATATCCTGGTAGGAAGTTTGGGCATGCTTACACAGGACATTCTTCCACAAGGTTACATGCACAAGTGACGACATACCTTGGTTTGTAGAGCAGATGGGCTTTAGTCTGGTAGATACCAATCTGGTATCAGTGGAGATTCTTCAGCTTCACGCACTCAGGTCCTTCCTGTGCAGTGAATATCCTATAACTGAACTCTCTCAATTCGCATTGAGCCAGCCTGAGGTCCTTATTATATAGCCCCAGGATGGACCCAACAGAAACACCAGCCCCACCAGTTCCTCTGTTCTTATTATGGGCAGCTGCCAAGCAATAGTCTGGATATTGTTGACATATATGCCTGCTGTTACCAAACAGCGTATGTTCCTTCTCATGATCATCTTATAGCAACAGTGCTACACCCTATAGTAGCATGAAATATCTTAACTGTGCTTAATTTTATTATGTATAAGTAATGTATCATTGTGATTGCAGTACACAGTGTGTCCATTAAAAATACAATACGTGAATTATTTTCAAAATTTCACTCTTTTTATTCAAAATGGTCTCCTTCTAAATCAATACGTAGCTGGAATCGATTGAAAAGTTTTTGAAAACGGTAACTGTACTCCTTTTGTGGAATCACATTTAAAACTGTGGTGCATTCCCTTTGGATATCCTGGATGGTGTTGTGACAGTCTCCTTTCATCACCGACTTAACTTTTGGGAACAACCAGAAATCTGCTAGAGCCAAATCTGGCGAATATGGAGGATGATCAAGGACTATGATCCCTTTTCTGGCCAAAAAATTGTGCATGATCTTCGATTTGTGGGGTGGGGCATTGTCATGGAGGAGCGACCAGGAACCTTGCTCTCAATATTCAGGTCGAATTGAAAGAATTCTTGCCCACAAACGATTGAGGACTCTGAGATAATCAGAATTCACTCTTTGACCTTCTGGCAGAAATTCCTTGTGAATGATTCCTTTGGAATCGAAGAAAACGGTTAGCAGTGTCTTTACTGGACTCTTTTGCATGCGGACTTTCTTTGGTTTCGACTTCTTTGGGCTCAGTCACGCTGCACTCTGCCGCTTTGTGAGAGGCTCATATTGAAAACACCATGTCTTGTCACCAGTAACAATTGATTTTGTAAATTTTGTATCACTTTGGGCTGACCGTAACTTGTCTTTGAAGTGTTCCACTCTGGCATGTTTCTCATCGCCTGACAGCACGTGCGGTACAAACCACGCACAGACCTTCCGTTTGCCCAAATCCTTGGTCAAAATTTGATGCACAGTACTTTTTGGTATTCCCAAAAGTTCCTCTATAAGTCTTGCAGAAACACATCTGTCTGATGCAAGGATTTCGGTCACTTTTTTCACATTTTCTTCAGTGCGACTTGTTCTCGGCTTTGATGCACATGGAGCATCTTCAGTGTCCTCCCTGCCATCACGAAATACAGCATACCATCGGAAAATGTTAAAGTGACTCAAAGAATCACTACTGTACACACTTTCCATCATTTCATATGCTTCTCCGGCTATTTTGCCTAACTTCAAACAAAATTTTATGTTGGCTGTGTGTTCAACCGCCATTTTCCAACGAGCGTCAGAACAGTACTGTTACATTCAAGGTCAGAACACATGATGCAGCGATGCTTGCTCTTTGAAATTATAGACAGCCACAGCTGAAACTTCAAGAATCTTAATTCCACAACTTGCCAACAGATGGCATTGGAGGGGGGGGGGAAAAAAAAACGAATCCTAAAGGATCCTGGACACACCGTGTATTTAATAAAAATGTGATTACAGTATCATGTTTTATGAATCTTAACATTGTGAAAAATGTCTTCTTTGAAATCATCACCAAGGATTTCACACTTGTTATGTTACCAGCAAATACAGGAGCACTGAATCCATTTTGCTGTCATGTTTGTCTCCAAGTCATATGCGTAATTCCATCCGCATATGGAACAGGTAATGTTGTTATCGTTATTCCCCATTGTCTTTTCAGTGCTCTGTTTAGTGCTCTGGATGTAGGTCTTGTCATGGAAACTTGACCGTCTTCAGAATTTATGGAAGAAGAACCGCACTGGCAGGCCACAGGAGGGGCCAGTTTCATGGTTCTCTGAAGGGGACGTGACATTGTCTTCATGCAAGTCATGCGCATATTGGATGTGTCACGGGTGGAAATGTTTAGGATGAATTCATGTTCTTAATTATTTCACTTTGATTTCTGTCAGAAACCTTAGAAGGTAAAGCTGTTCCTGTAACTGGCTTTGGCGGTCCGCAGGGTTGTGAGATGTTGAGGCTCTCACATTTTTTAGACAGACAGCTCACAGATGATTGTGAAGTTGTCAGCCTTACACACTGGCCACCCTTTACCCCCAGAAAGATTTGTGGTACTCATTTCTGTTAGAGGCTGAGTCGACTCAGGGCCATAGTGTGGCTGGAAGGTTTAGGTCAGTTGAAGAATCCGAGGACCTCATTTGGAATTGAACCTGTGACCTTCCAGCCTCAAGCAACTATACTACCGTGTTCCCCCCAGAAACTGTAGAGGGTGCTGTTGTTATCTCAGGAGTAACACCACTCCTTGAGTGATACCTGATTTTTTGGAAACCAGCATCTGTGACTTTCTGGGTTAAACCTGTTGGTGGTCCCATGTTTCTGTGCTAAGCTATGTGCTAGGCTTCAAACATAAAACTCTCTAAGTCCGAAACAACTTTCCTGAATGTGCATCATGTAGTTTGTAAGTCAGAAGAGAGAGCAGATAGTCTACAAATTTTCCCAATTGCAGGCTTCTTCAGATCGTTGCATTGAATACCAAATTTTGACTTGTCTTGACAACAATTTCTTTGAGTGTTGGCCATGAAGCTTTATAGTTCCTGGAAGCTCTGCAGAGAGTGGAGTCCTCTGGTAGAAGTTTCCTAACAGCTTCTTCAAGTGTTCTGCTGTCATGTTCCTTAGAGGAGGCATGCTTATTTGCTGCTGCTTTACCATATTTTTTGTCTGCTCCGCTATTTCATTATAGGTTAAAAACAAAATAGATTAAAATGGTTGTTAGGTAAAGGAGGGTAATTGTACTATCAAAATTTTTGGAAAGGGTACCACACTGACCAGAAAAAACAAATTGAACTGAGGTATATGGCTTTAACATATTTATATCTCTACTGATTTAAAAACAATGTGTATTTTTTAAATAGGTGATAATATATTTTGTTTCTTTAGGCATTTTTGCAACAGCAGGAACAATGTAAACTAGTGTGATGATTTGACACATGATATTGGAAATTCTTCTGCTGTTCCATGGTTCCATAAGAGCCTACCGTACGAGAGACGTCTCAGAAAGTACAGTATGCAATCATACTTAGCACCTCACAACAAATAAAGAAATTGTAAAATTTAAAGGCAAGCTACTTTTCCATGGGTTTATTCCAGAGAACAGAAACAGGCACTTGTCAGGCTTGCTGTTGTACCCTGAAGATGAGGCAGTAAGTTCCCATGGAACGTTGATGAACATTACCAGACTGTATAACATTTTATCGCAGAAGGTAGTACTCGTTTTTGTGAGATTAGCCACTATCATATCTATTTATATGCAGTATATTGAGCATAGTTTTGCTTGACGGGATGTTTTTGAAAAACCACAATGATTTCATGTCAGATATGCTTCAACAAAGTAAGGGTTTGTTAAAAGTGCAATGAACTCATGTTGTGAATGTGTGTGTGTGTGTGTGTGTGTGTGAGAACAAAGATTTTCAATGGATATATGGAGCTGGGAAGCCATCTACTTCAAAAAATACTTTGCACCATGTACAACATGTTATTATTGTAAGTAGGTGAAAGAAATATAGTTCTAGGCATAAAGTTTGGTGTACTTGTGATGAAAATATAAGACCATGGATATGTAACACATTTCAAGATTCTTGCACAAATGAATCTGTGGTTTAATAATACAGGAAATACACTGAATTATAGAGCAGACATTTCTTTAAAAAAATCCGTTTTGTTTCATGGTTATTGAATGTATAAATTTGTAAGTAAAATCGTGCACTGTTACTACAGATGCTGGCATTTACGAATAACTTTGGGCCTTAAACCTTAACCTCACACTGTCCGATGGTAATCCAGTGAAAATCACAGTGTCATGTTCGATGCTGATGTCATCTGTATGTTCATGTAACATTTTGACCACGACTAAGGCTAAGGCATTTGTTTCCATGTTCACAGACTTACACACAGTTCCTGCTGACAGTGGAAGCCCTCTGAGCTCTGACCCTTCGTCTCCTGACAGGCTGCAGTCTCCCCTCTCTCCCAGTGACAGGTCTGTCGGAAACAAGGTATTGAACAGTTTGTGGAATTTCTTGTTGTGGTCTTCAGCCAAGCAAGGCAGTTCTATTTGTACCACTCCTGATTCAGATCTTCACCAGATCACCAACTATTCAGACTGACGGTTTTTGTGGTTTTCCTCAGTGCCTCCAACCAAATGCTATCTCATTATCTCAGATCAGGCCACAACAGCTTTTACATCGTTTTCAGTTGACCGTTCTGTAGTCATTCCCTGTGTCAAGGTGGGTTAGAATACCTACACCATAGCCCTACGAGTCATAGGAGACGACAAAAAGGGAACCCAGTGCCTGGGGTAAAACTGGGCCACCCTGTCACTATGATGATGATGATGATGATGATAGTGGTGGTGGTTGNGGTTGAGATGATGATGATGATGATGATTATTATTATTATTATTAATATTATTCTCTAATCTTCTAGCCATTTGGTGTTGTATAATGTGGGCAGTTAACAGTATTGTTTTATAAACCATGAATATATGGTTAGAAACCATTGAATTGAATTGAATTGAATTGAATTGAATTGAATTTATTTACATTCTATAAATCCTAAGCAGGTTAGTACCTTTGGATACAGAACAAGTCAAAAGGTTACATACATAAGTACAGGCAATTTTAGCTTAAAAATTAATATAACTTAATTTTACATCATTCTCTATTTACATTGAAGTATTCATCTAAAGAGTAGAAGGAATGAGCATGTAGATAATTCTTTAACTCTGATTTAAACTTTTTAGTATCATTGCCCAAGTTTTTAATACTTTGTGGCAGATTGTTGAACACTTTTA
>NW_019725836.1:373991-376653 GCF_002891405.2 Cryptotermes secundus | reverse complement strand
TTCAAATACAATATTTATGTCATTTTTAAAGTTTTCAAATTTAGAGTTCTTAAATATTATACTAGTGTCATCTGCATATAGAATTGGTTTAGATTTATTGTTGATGGTTTTAGATAGATCATTTATGTAGAGAAGAAAAAGTAAGTGAAGCAGATAGCAAGCACAGCTACCTGCTTCACACTAATTTGTTGCTTGTTTTGTTCTTTGAACCTTGAAGATGGAGGTGACATGTTCCTCTGAAATATGTTGACTTATATCAGACTGTGCGGTTTTATATCCAAGAAGACAGAACAGTGTGTACCAGATATACAAACTTGTGAGGTAGAGCAACATTTGAAGGCAGTTACCTCTATCTGAAATTGGTTGTTTGCTGGTGCCTTGTCCAAACTGCCATGTCCAACCAGGGTCATATGGTAACATGCGATGGCAAGACAAAATATTTCATTTTCAGAATGTCCTTTGAGCATATAGTTTTTTCCTCTATCATTACCTACTGCATGTAACCCAACTAAAATTATGTGGCAGTTAATTAATAAAAAAGGGGAAATTTGGGGAAATCATGTCAAGATATTTTGTTGCAAAATAATTTAAAGAAAATAACTCACCCTCAGAAGGTGGCAGGTACATTAAATTCTTATTTTATTGATAAGGCAGAAGAACTAGTGGAGAAATGGGAATATAGGAGTAAAGGTGGTGGTAGATCATTACAGAAAGTAGCGGACTGCAATCCAAAATCTGTGTATTTCTTTTTGATTTCTGAGGAAAAAATAGTTCAGTAGCATCCAAATTAAAAGGCAAAGTTTCTGCAGGATTTGATTAAATCCCTGACTGTCTAGTAAAAGCATGTATCATATATAAAAAAAACACTTCCATATTTAATGAATCCATAGGTCAGGGTGTATATCCAGATTTACTGAAAATTGCAAAAATTACTCCTGTTTATAAAAAGGGTAATGGACATGAAATTAGTAATTACAGATATATATCTATATTCTCAAAATGTAAAAAAAAAGTGTATAACTGATTGGGATATTTTATTATTAAATTTCATATTTTAATGGAAAATAAATATGGGTTCCAGAAAAATAAGTTGACCATATCTGCATGTCAGTCCTTTATTGGGAATGTACAGGAAGCATTGGACAGGCGGTCATTTGCAGTTGGTATATTTTTGATCTCACAAAAGTGTATGATGATATTGATCATGATATACTTCTTGAAAAATTAGATCACTATGGAATAAGAGGAAAAATTAATGTTTAGTTAAAATCCTTTCTCACACTGCGTTCTCAGTATGTAGAAATACCCTCTAATGACAATAAACATTCTATGAATAGATACAATTTTACACTGAGGAATATAAAACTTGAAATACCTCAAGGGTATATTTTGGGGCTGCTCTTTATTTTATTATATATAAATGATTTACCCCATCATATATCACATGGAGTAGTTGTTCTTTTTGCAGGTGATGCCAATATACTGGTAACAGATAAGAATAAAATTACTCTCCAAGAAAAAATAAAAAGTTTGATGATTCAGCTAGAATCTTGGTTTTCAAAAAAAATAACCTGCTTATAAATACTGATAAGACCAAAGCAATGATATTCCAATTAAATAAACTGTATGACATGTCTGAGCCAGTTATTACTTTCAAAAATATAAAAATTAATGACACATCGCAGTTCAGATTTTTAGGTACCAATGTAACACATAATCTAGAATGAAGCTCACGTATTCAGTCCTTATGTCTGCAACTGAATAAGGCATGTTACATTATTAAATCATTATAAGATATACTGAGTTTATAAATATGCTTAGGAATATTTACTTTGCCAAATTTCAGTCCTTAGTAAGTTACAGTTTGATTTTTTGGGGTGGAGAAAGAAAAAAAAAAGTACTGAAAATACAAAAAAGGATACTTTGTATAATGAAAGGTGTAAATAGCAGAACATCATGCAGACCATTTTTAAAGAATTAAAGATTTTAACTGTTACCTCCTTGTATATCTTTGAGGTGTTTTGCTATTTTCAGGAATATAACTTATTCTTTATGAGAAATTCAGATTTATATGAATATAATACTAGAAGGAGAGACTATTTTCATGTGCCAAATTGTAACACATCAGCTTTTAAGAAAACTGTTATCAATATGGGTATTAAATTGTATAATAGACTGCCTTTTGTATTAAGAAAATCAGACAGATCTGAAGACTTAAACATGGGCTAAAAGTATTTTTACTAGGTCATCCATTCTATACATTGTATGAGTTTCTCTTAGAGGGACAGTAGCAAGCATAGCAAATCCTCTATTCAGCAACTAAGATAGATAACAAATGGTTGCTTGCAGTATCTTAATGTGATCGGTAACTGACATGGTCAGTAATGCTCTTAAAATTCTCTTGATGAACTTGTAAGGTTAACAAAACTAGTATCATAGGAATTTCGATTCATGTAGTGTATTTAATTGGATTATTTACCTGGTTTTGACAGTGTTTGTTATATTTTAATTATAGGTTAACTGTGTCAAGAGTGATTATTTATTGTTGACAATTTCTAATCATTTAGGCATTTGGACAAAAGGGTTTCAAGAACAATGTATTTAATTATGTGACTTACTGTTGTAGCAATCATGAATGAATGAAATGAATGTAGCTGTATTT
>NW_019725836.1:364743-373747 GCF_002891405.2 Cryptotermes secundus | reverse complement strand
CCCCCCCCCAATTTGCTGTCCACTAAAGGTGAACCTCAACTTATGAACACAGCATGTTTTTTGAAATGTGTTTGTAAGTTGAATTTATTATTTCTGTAAGATAATCATTAAATTTGTTAAAATATTTGTAAGCTTGGGCATTAAATGAATTAGAGTCACAATTTGTTAATCTGTGCAACGTTTATAAATACAAATTGTTTGTTCCTTCAAAATTCGTAGTAAGAGATTCACCCAGTGGCTCAGTATCATGGTCCTCTCCCATGACTGTCATCCATTATACAGATATTATGTTGGATATTATCCAGGTTATATTTTTGGTCAGCCGGGATAGCTTGAACAGTATACTGACTGGGCTATAAGCTGCATGACCCGAGGAACTGGGGTTTGATTCCTGGCAGGAGCAAGCTAGTTCTCTCTTCAACATAGAGTCTATACCAGTTCTGGGGCTCACCCAACCTCCTGTGGAATTGGTACTGGGCACTGCTTACCTGGGGTAAAGCAGCTAGGGCGTGAAGCTGACCAGTCTAGTTCCGAGGTTAAGAATAGTTCGCTGTACATTACCAAGGCATAGTACTTAATTAATTAAGGACGGGAATAACTATACCATTACCTAGGGTATATCTAAAATATGAAAAACCACCATGATCAGCACACCTCCATCTAAAGCGCCCAACTAAGTAGGATCCCCCCCACATGGCATGGTGGAAATGGTTCAAGTTAAGAAAATGTTGTGTATTTTAAATATACCCTGGTGCATGGACAGTATCCAGCATAATATTTCTGTAATGAATATGCTATTGTTACAAACTTTTACATGATCATTACTGCGCATGTTATCATGCCTGCATAACCTGACCACATCCTTGGCCACTGCAGCCCTGAAGATGGCCAAGTATATGGTATGCACCTACCAGACTATAACCTGAACATTGCAATCCCAATTATTTGCTGTGTTTGACATAAGTATAAGCATTGTAACCTAATTTCAGGCTGAAAAGAATGGCAACGTACTGGCTTGGAGTCCGTCCAACACCCCAACATCTGCTGACAGTGTAGCCTCCGGTGTCCCACACCACAATCCATTGGCAGGCGAGGAGGAGGCTAATACTAAGAAGAACACTTCACCTCTTCACTCATTCACCTCACTCATGGATCGAATCTCACCCGATAAAAATATCGGGGATGTATATCAGAGAGGGGTGAGTAAGTTATTCTTGGCTACCTCCATGGAGCAGCGTTCTCCTTCAAAAGCTGATAGTCACTCAGCTGTTCAAGAAATTGCCCACCTTTAATGGAACCTGAAGGTTTATTATTACAGCATTCATATGAGCCCACCTCTGATTCTGTATGCAACAAAATTGATCCCATTGACTCCTACCATCCTTTTTCTTTGAAAGCCATTTAAGATTATCCTCCAGTTAATTCATAGCTTATCCCAGTGGTTTCTTCTGATTGGGCCCTCCAACCAGAGTTTTGTGCACATTTCATATCTTTTTTGTCCCCTGCCCATCCTCTATCCTCATTAAATTATTGTCAAATATAATTTTAGAAAATATACTGGTGTCCCAGGAGGAAAAGTTAATATTTTTGGAGGTCATAGTATTGGTCATTCTAAGCAAAAAAGTGTATGTATACATGTGTCCCGTTCCAAACGGTTTCCAAGATAGAGCTATTTCACTGTACAGATGAACAACACGCCATGTCCTCACACAAGTTGCTCCGAGATAGAGCTGTTTCACTGTACAGTACACTGCACACTGTACAGACGAACAACACGCCATGTCCTCACATGAGTTGCACCGAGATAGAGCTATTTCAGCATACAGTACACTGCAACTGCACAGACGAACAACATGCCATGTCCTCACACGAGTTGCACCGAGATAGAGCTATTTCACTGTACACTGCACAGATGAGCAGCACGNCGAGACAGAGCTATTTCACTGTACAGTACACTGTACACTGCACAGATGAGCAGCACACCATGTACTGACACAAGTTGTAAAGTGCACTGATGTTGACAGTGGAATTTTCGAAAATGTATTATACCAAGTAAACTGTACCTACTTTGTTACTTGAACAGTAAATACCAGTATTAGAAACAGCATGTAGTGTTTCTTTCTTATCAACAGTTTTGGAACTGCACAGGGGCAACGTTTTTGTTTACAACTTGTATGTCTTAGGTAGCAGTACCGCTTGGTGTATGTTGCTATTCTGTGAAGTTCGCTGTGTTAATACAAACAGAAAATATTGGGAGTGGGATCTCGCAGAGTAGCCATAAAGAATACTGTCATCTGGGATATGTCATGTAGTCTGATCGAAGTTGACTGACGTTTTGGAGGTGCATACTGCTTCCATCATCATGGCCTAAAAGTAAACCAAGCAGACACACAGGAAGCTTGCTGCCCATGTGTGTGAACTTGTGCCCAAAAGCAACGCGTCACACCTGGGAGGATGGTAGCGCTCTTCACAGGGAAATAATTTGTGTTACTGTCTCAGCAGCTGCCACATGTATAATGGCATTGTCTCCAGTCAGTTTCAAATTTTTAATTTTTATTCCCACTTCATTTCAGCATGGCAAAGATGTGGTTAATTACATCCAAAATGAACTCGAAGCACTAGAAAGAGAACAGAAGCAGATCGACATGCAAGCAGCCTTCCTTGAAAAGGATTTGCGAAGGGTGATGGAATCAGGTATCATTCACTGTGTCTAATCATGAGGCATGTGCAGTCTGAGGAGCAGAGACTTGGTTTAACCCAGAAAGTGTTTGGAATTGTATTAGGCAGTCTGCATGTCATGTTTCTGAAGAGAACACTGTAATGTATTCTAACAAAGGCCAGTTGTTATCTAGCCTGCAGCAGTGCCTAGCTAACTTTGTTGCGGGTGAGTGTTTAGGTCGCATGGCATACCTGACACATGATGGATATTCACAATATTAAAAAAAAATTCATTGTAAGTTTGTAAGTGGATTTCATGGCACTTCAACAGAATTAGTTCTGGGAGATATCCAGCGGGAATATTTAGGTTTATTCTGCATATCAATAGGACCCAGGATATCTTAGTCAGTATAGTGACTGGCTACGGGCCAGACAACTGAGGGGTCAGATTTCGAGTTCTGGTAGGATCAAGAATTTTCTCCATGCAGTCTAGTCCAGTTGTGGGGCCCATCTAGCCTCCTATCCAATGGGTACTGGGGCCTCTTTCCCTGGGGCAAAGCAACAGGGGTGTGAAGCTGACCACTCACCTCCAACCAATGCTGAGGTCAGAAAATGTAGACCTATACATCCACTCCCCCATACACTTTCAAGGTGTAGTGCTTAATTAGTTAAGCACAGGGACAACTTTATGTTTTTTACTGCATATTGATACAATGTCTAGGTCACATACAGCAAATTTTAAAAACAGTGCAACAGATATATGTGCCATGCCCAGGTAGGAGTACCAAGTAAGGGTGCAGATATTTTCAAGGTAACCCAGAAGAGGTTAATAAATAGAATGCTTAGGTTGCAGTGTGACACATTCTGTCTAATATGTGGTTTGGTTTTGTGTCATATAACAATTTGTTTTCATCAAGATGTAACAAGGCAATCAAAAATAACGCGAAACAGAACATTTGAAAGACTAAAGTGAAAGTTACTGCATAATGCAAATAAGAAGCTGATAGTTGGAGTCGTGTTTGAGGTTACTGTAGGGCAGTTATACTGTCTGAAGTCGGGATTATTTAATTGCTTGACTTTCTCCATTATCTGATGTTCCGAAAGAATACAGCTTCTTGGAAACTAGATCTGTTTCTGTCCTTGGATAAAATTGCGTTATAGGTCATATGAATTGCTGGAACACAGTACTTTCTAACACACCCATCTGAGCATATGTCTCCCCACACTTTCACTTGACCATGGAAGCAGATCCACTATCTGGTATGTGTTTCAGAATACTACACAGTGGATGAAGTCCAGAATCCTGTGTGTACTGATACACCGTGTGAAGTTTTAGGTTCCTCTGACAGTGAATATTAAGAAGTCTTTTGAGATGTGTTGCCATTCTAGAGAATCCTGACACCTTCTTTTTACAGTAGATGACTTCTGCTGCTTTAAATGCAGTTGCAGTAGCAGGTTTCTCTGACATGATGTACCTGTCTGCTAGACTACATGGTACTGTATCACAGAAGACTGTCTTGTCTGTCACAGGTAATGACAAAGAGAGAGAGGAACAGCTGATGGCCAAGTGGTTTCCATTGGTGAACAAGAAGAACGCTCTCTTAAGAAGACAGATGCAGTTAAATATTCTGTGAGTTGAACTAATGCACTTTTAGTGTCTTGTTTCTTGCCCATCCTCTTCACCTGCTTCTCAGGCATGCAGAGTATTTGTTCTGAATCTTCAGTGCCATCGTAACAGCTTGTGCCATTTGTCTACTTATCACGTGAGCCTGATATTGCTAAGCTAACCCCATAACAGCTTGTGACATTTGTCTACTTATCACGTGAGCCTGATATTGCTAAGCTATCCTTGTAACAGCTTGTGACATTTGTCTACTTATCACGTGAGCCTGATATTGCTAAACTATCCCTGTAACAGCCTGTGACATTTGTCTACTTATCATGTGAGCCTGATATTGCTAAGCTATCCCTGTAACAGCTTGTGACATTTGTCTACTTATCATGTGAGCCTGATATTGCTAAGCTATCCCCATACCAGCCTGTGACATTTGTCTACTTATCACATGAGCCTGATATTGCTAAGCTATCCCTGTAACAGCTTGTGACATTTGTCTACTTATCACGTGAGCCTGATATTGCTAAGCTATCCTTGTAACAGGCTGTGGAGGCCCATAGGGTTGTGACACGTTGAAGCTCCCACATTTTCTAGAAAGTTGGCTAACTGATGGCAGTGAGGTTGTCAGTCTTATGTACCAGCCTCCCTTTACCCACAGGAAGATTCCTGGTACTTATTTCTGTTTGAGGCTGAGTCGACCACTGGGCCCTAATGCGGCTGAAAGGATTAGGTCAATTGAGAATCCAGTGACCTCATTGGGAATCCAACCCATGACCTACTGGCTTGTAGCCTTGTGCCTCAACCAGCTTTGCTACTGTGTGCCTCTACTCATGGGTCATATGTTTTTGGTATTGGCACTACTCTTGAATCTTTGCACCATGTGGATATTGGCAATGAGGCATGTACTTGGTGCCTCCGTCTTCAGGGTCAAGTGTATAGGGTCAGTCAGCATTTTTGTATGTGTATGTTTTGGTCCATGCATCCCCTGGGCAAAGACTGGGGCTAGTCCCCTGTCCATGTTAAGGAGAATGGTGGACAGAGAAATGTTACAAAAGTAGCTCTATTTAGGGCCACTGAGGGCACCAAAAAGCCATTTGCAGCTGGTGTTTTTATAATAATTCTCTGTCCACTGGCCCTGTTGGTGCAGACAGGGGCCTGCCCCCACCTCTCCCACCATGGGTCTGTTGGACCAAAATTATATTTGCTTGCACACTCACTTAACGTACACACTTTGACCATGGCCCTGAAGATGGCAGCAGCATGTAGCTCCAAAACATTGGTGACACTTCCCACATGCACACAGCATAGAGCAGAAGGCAACAACACCAGTGAGTCACTGAGAAACACTAAAATCAGAAACAGATCACACAGTTAACATTTTGATGGTTTTGGCAAAGTTGCATAAAATGTGTTTCATGGTTCACAAAGTAATGGCAGTTAACGAAACAAATGGCAGCATAAATGCTAGAATGTGCGTGAGCATCACAAAGTATACGAGTTGAGACATGGCTTGGGTTTAGCTGCTATATTTAATGTGTTTCCCACAGCTGTAGTGTAAGCATGTTGCCTCTGCTCTCAAATTGCACCACTGGCAGCATGCTGCAATTCTGTTCAAAAACTTAAATTTGAGCTTCCCCCACATGTACTGTATATTCTCGACGTTCATCCCACGTGACCATCAGCCACTAGAAAAGTATTACCTGGTTACCAGTCTTCAAGATGTGTTCTTCTCAGACAATATCAAGAAGATATGGACAGATGTAACAAATGCTATTACTCATTTGTCTGATCTTCTTTTGTTGATTTAACGCAAGAATACAAATTAATTCCCTCTACTGTTCGAACTTCCATCATGTACTAGTAACACAGTGTGTGATTTGACTGCAACAGTTGCCGTCTTCTGAGATGTGACGCTGTGTGGTGCAGCACAGAGCAACACAGCATCTCATCCCAAAAGTGAGGGATCCGCTCTGAGGATTCCATTTGTTCCAGTGACTGCATGTAGAGTTTGTTCTGCTCACACACGTAGCCCAGCAGTAACTGCACGACAGTCCATGTGGACTGTGCACACAGTGATTCATAGGGACTCTTCAAAACTTTGTGGAAACATTAAGCAGGTTATTTTGAGTAACAGGAAGTGCAATTTGGGAAGTTTAAGGAGTCATGGAAATTCTACCCGTGTTGTTACTGACCCCTTCAGTAATTCCCCATTCTCAAACTCAGGTGAACCCTTCAAATAGTTTTCATAATATGTGTCATTATTAAATAATGGTTACTTCAGTTTCACATTGAAAACTGCATAATGAGGAACTTCATAACTTGTACTCTTCTCCAAATATAATTAGAATGACAAAGTCAAGGAGGATGAGAAGGGCAGGGCATATAGCATGAATGGGGGCGAAATGGAATGCAGACCACTAGGAAGACCAAGACATAGGTGGGTAGACAATATTAAACTGGATCTTAGAGAGCTAGGATGGGTTGGCATGGATTGAATCAATCTGGCTCAGGATAGGGACCAGTGGAGGGCTGTTTTGAACATGGTAATTAATCTTGGAGTTCCATAAAATGCTGGGATGTACTTGAGTAGCTGCACAAATGGCGGCTTCTTGGGAAGGGCTCAGCTCCATGAAGTTAACTGGTTGGTTGATCAGCCAGTTGGTCGTTTGGTCTGTTGGTTAGTTAGCTTTTCATTGAAGTTACTGTGGAATTCCACTTTGAAACCTGTTTCTGGTGCATCTTTAACTTATCTTCAAACTTCCATGACTCCTTAAACTTTCTAAATTGAACCCATGTCAACAGGTCTCTTTTTACTGCAAATCACTTGATTACTTAATTTACAAAGGTTGGCACATTCTTCCTGGCTCACGTTTTGTAAGTAATTTGAATATATTCGGATTAATAGTGTTTCCAGAGTAAACCAAATTATGTTTGTGTCCGTGGTGATGATGTTGCTGCACTGTTTTGTATGATTATGTGAGTTTTATTCCAGACACTCCTGTTTATCTAGGTATAAATGTGAAACTTCCTTTTTTCTCCTTCCAGGGAGAAGGAAGATGATTTAGAGAGGAAGTTTGAGCTTCTCAATAGAGAGCTGAGAAGTATCTTGGCCATAGAAGGTAAGCATTAAATACTGGAAGTCAGTATGACTTGTACATGCAAGGGACAGTGTGTTACTCTCTTGTCAAAGATAGTGCTTCTTCCTTGCAAGCCTCCCAATCTCTCTCTGTCTTCCCAGAGTTCCTGCTCCCATGTCCATCCTTCCTTCCTTCTGCACAACACACTTTCTAACCTGTTGTTACCAGCATTTCATTTTCATTATTGCCTTCAAAATTACTCCAAGTCAAAATAAATGTAATATTATTGTCTCTCTTGATTTATTATCCCTTCATCCCCATTTTATCAATGTCAGAATTTTCAGCATTAGAAATTGGTTTTTGTTCCTATGGTCAGTTAAATGAAATGACAGTCTGTGACTGAAAGTGAAGCTCTTTTCAAATGTAATCTCCAGAAGTGTCAGCCTGTTTTCTGGCAGTTTGCTCTCCTCCTCCTCCTGATTTCCATTTTATGCAGCCGATGGAAAATCTTTTCCATGTCCTTTCTTCCTTTTGACTGTCTTTCCTTTTCAAAATCTTGCCACTCTTTCAGTATCTGGCTGAACCTTCTGGTTCTGGGTTATCTCATACGTATCCTTCTCATAAATTCTAACTCCTTTCTCAGTGTCTGTGTTCTTTCCACTAAGTTTACATGGCCAGACTGTCATAATCATTTCTCTGTTAGCCATATTGAGCAGCACTGAAGAAAATATTTCTCTCATTTAGTTTTGTTTCTATCCCTCCTTGTTTTCCCCTCAAATTTTCATATCAGTTGCTTGTATCTTCTTACTTTTGCCTGTTGCACTTTATGTCATGTCTCTGATATAAACAATTTAAGTGGTATAATGAAATATATTTTTTTCTTTCTCGGTTCATGTGTCATGTGAGAACTGACTAGCTACATGTTTCACTTTAATTCACGTGCTGTGACCAAATAAGAGAACTTGTATTCCCATTCTGCACCCAAAGGATAGAACTCTTCAAGCCAGTAACATCTTGATTATATTAACACTTCGCGGACCGGCGATTTAAATATTTAAATCACCCTGAGGACTGGCATTTTTAAACCTACTACCCTAACTTGTGCACTGTTCACTTTAAAAATTAATATAAAATCTCGTAATTAATTTTATGAACTAAAATTTTTGGAGAACACTTACCAGTCTCCTAGAAGTGCTTGAGAGTGTGATATTTCTGGAAACATTCCCCTTTGTGAAGTGGCATTACACAGAACTTGCACATGTAGACAGTCATACTCCTTTTGTTGTGTGCTGCGCAAACATGGCATCGCCTAGAAGGCTGCTTCCCCTTGGCATGTTCACTCTTCACAGTTTTCACGAGGGTATGTTTCCGCATGTCACCTGAGAGTTGCCCAGGGGGTCCACATGAGGCCTGTGTGGGGTGGGAGTTGACGGACCCTGTTGCACTAAGTCTGTGTCTGCCGCTGGTTCTGCCGCCACCGTCTGGTCTGTAGCCCAGGCTTTTGCCACATTCAGCAGAACTGCCTTGTATTTCAATTTTGAATGAGGGTTTAGATTTTTGAAAACCAAAAATGAATTGAAAATGGCACAATTTATAAGCCATGAGGCAACTTTCTTTGTTCACTTTACTGTTTTCTGAGGAAGAGAATAATAGG
>NW_019725836.1:364448-364694 GCF_002891405.2 Cryptotermes secundus | reverse complement strand
CGAAATGGAGGACAAACCCTCCCCCCAGCAGTGACGTGGCGGGTGAGTCAGCGCTCCATCACCCCCCTCCGCGCGGTGACATAGCCCCCTCCCACTGTGACGCAGCACCGCAACACAACGCCGCTGTTGACACGGGCAACAGGCAACAGCAAACGGAATAAAAGTCGGCTGAGCAGCAAGCAAGTGTCACTGTGTTACACCCTCCCAATTAATTTTCAGTTATCACAAACTGTCACTGATTATCAC
>NW_019725836.1:360292-364078 GCF_002891405.2 Cryptotermes secundus | reverse complement strand
CCAGAATAAATGTCTAAATTTCCAGTATAGCCTGAAGTGTTTTCAGTAACTACATGAACAAATAGGCCATACTTTGTAACTTTCCCAGGATTATATGTTCGCATAGGAAGCCTTCCCCTCCAAGGAATCACAGATTCGTCCAAAGACAGTTGTTGGTTTGGCTTATAAACTGTCTGAAATTTCTGAATGAAAAAGTTTAATAAGGGCTGAATTTTGAAAAGCCTGCTTGTTGATTGTGGTTGCAGTTCATTATCATTGAAATGCAAACACCACCAAATTTGCTCAAATCTCTTACGGCTCATTAGTTTGCCGAAAATTGGAATTTCTAAAAATGGATCTGTTGACCAATACTCTTTCAGATTATCCCTCCTTGTATGGCCCATTAGAAAGATAATTGCAAAAAATTTTCTCATTTCTGCTGAAGTGACATCCACCCACTTCAACACCTTATAACTTCTGTCATAATGTTCACGGTGTTGGAGATAGTATCTGTTAGTTTCCTGACATAGCATGTCAAAGAAACTATCTCCAAAAAACAGTTCTGCTACTTCAGACACTTGCATTGGGTCCGATGGAATTTGCTTCACCCCTGGATTTCCAGTAAACTGTCCAAAGCAGGCATTTTGTCTACTTTTCCCCATGTGGCTGTACTCGCAATTTTACTACCGGCACTTTTGTTGGAGCTACTTTCACTGTCTGTGGCCACAAATTTTGTTCGCCCCTGCCACACTCACTATCAGATTGTGAGTCGCCATCACTAGCAGACTCACAAAGGATGTCAGATAGCTCATTGGAGAACAAGTCAGATATTTCTTGTTCTCTGAGAAAACGCTTGGACCTCAACCTCTTCCAACCTTGATCCATTTTGCACTAGTAACTTCCTGCCTGGTGCATGCAGCTGGAAGATGAACAAAGGCATTTTCTTTTGGAGTGGGAAAGGAAAACAGTTGGGTCATAAACAATGGGGTCATGTTACTGACTACAAAGCAAACATTCAAGAGGTCTATCACGCACCAGTCATGCATCTGCCTGGCGCCAGTGCAAGGTATAGTGTGTTTCAACATAACGTGTCCTAGAATCATAATAATATGCCACCAGTCCGCCACGTTTAAAAGCGCTGGGCATAAAAATATGCCAGCAGTCCACAAAGTGTTAAAGTGACCATGAATAGGCACCAAAGAAGCTGAGTTCTGTATATATTAATCAAAACTCTCTCTGAATATAAGTTTTGTAATGAAGGAGCATATGTAGGGAAGTGAATAGAGACTGCAAAATGTATTGTAAATTTGAAACTTTCCTTATCATTTTGGTGCTTGAAGTTCATCTAAATAATGTTTAGAAATCTGGTTCCTACCTTGCAGGAAATACTGCATCTGTATTAAAAAGAAGGGTGGACTTATGCTGTGTAGGAAAGTAATTGCTGTTTATTGTCACGATCATATGAAACAAAGTGCAGTTGTTTAATGTTAAAGCTGGAATTGCATATAATTATCACTGTGCCTTATAGGTTTGACTCTGTATTCATCATCATAGTGAGGAAAGCACTTTCCGCTGACCATGCATTCCGCTGTTTATTTTCATAACAGTAATGTTAAACTGGGACTAACTGAAATCAGACATTCAGATGTGGGCTGGGCTCAGTGTGCTCAGAATGGGGTCTAATGGCAGGATTTTGTGGATGTGGTAATGAACCTTTGGGTCCTTAGGTAGTTTCTTCACCACTTCAGTGAGTTACCAGCAATTTCATAGAAGACCCTACACACTGACAGTAGTTAAAGTTGTTATAATGTGGTCTCATAACCCGCAGTATCTTATGTGACCTATATGGAAATGAATTTTTGCATATATAAATACATAGTATTGTATCACCGCCAGACATGTTGTTTTCCTTGTTATAGGAAAGCGCATAAAGGAGAAGCATGACTGTATACAGGGGCTGCGGAAAGACATGCCGTGTATCCACCCCTCAACATCCCCCTCCAGTGAGCTTCCCTATATTCCACACACAGTCATCAAGCCACTTTTCTCTTTACTACTGACAGACACTTGGGTTGGTTGACACACAGCAAGGGGGGGGGGCTCAAGGGGAATACAGCAGTAATGGAGAGGGGAAAGCCTTGGGTACTGTCATCCCCACCATGCAGGGGCATTTCCTTCTGTGGCCTCAATATAACTCACATCTTCATCTGTGATGACTCATTTTCTCATGATTTCTCATGTAATGTTAGCAGTTACATTACCGTTTATCCAAACTATTTCAGAGTGGCAGAAGACAGAGGAACAAAAAGTTCGTGAAAATTTGTTGCTTGACGAACTGGTCACAATTGTCAATAAGAGGGACGAATTAGTTCATCACCTGGACTCACAGGAGAAAGCGTAAGTATTTGCTACTGTTCTGGTATGTGGGTACCATGGGCCTTAGCAGGTGCATTTTATTGGCATGGCAAGTACCATTTATGTGACGTTTGATATGGCATCAAGATGGTGATCCAGGATGTGACACCATGCAGTTTGGCAGATGGGTACCAGCATTTCAAAGGAGCCCACTGCTTCTGAAATGCTAGTACAGTCCTTAAGCCTTAAGTCTAGCCTTAAGAGCTCTGTAATTGATTCTGGGTAATTCTTTTTGTTGTTCTCAGACAGAATGACCATCATTGTTGCCCTTTGGTCCTTGAACAGTTTACAGCCCCAGAAGATATGTTCCTCCGTTTGCAGCCCATCACCACATTCGCATTCGGCCGTGGACACAGTGTCAAATCTGTTTAGGCTTACTTTAAGACTGATGTGACCCACCCTCATATGGTTTATTGACACGAAGGCGCAGCATCATTTTTATCTGTCGGAACCACGGAGACGAGCCATTCCTGTAGTACCTTTCAAAGTAGCTTTCTCCTCTGTCTTGCTTGTCCTCTAAAGATTGATATATATAGCATATGATGCCATCTATTGACAGAAATGTTTTACTAAATGATTAACGTTGAGCCACTCTTTTCAGCTGTGGCAGTTTTATTGCAAGTGCACTGAGCCGATCTAATCAGACTGTGTGGCATGCAAAGTGTTAACGTCAGTAATTTTGTATTCATTTCTTGCTTGTTATTTTCTGTTTTTATAGAATGACAGTCAAATGGTTGTACACAGAGAGCAACTTGGTTTTGTGAAAATGCTCTAGACTTGCATTTGGGAGGTGCATGGTTTGCATTCAGGCCAAGACACTGGCTATCCTGACTGAGGTTTCTCTTTGTGGTTTTTCTCAGTCCCTCCAGGATAGTACCTCAGTTAGACTGTGATTGCTTCCTTCTGAATATTCTCTGATTCACTGTAGACCAATTATCCTGCCATTTGATGTTATATGGGCTTGAGATACTGACAGCCAGAAAAATAAAAAAAAAATGATATGTAAGTCAGTGAAACTCTTGAAAAGCAGAATATTGCATTGTGAAGCAAAGTGTTCCCGTCTGAATTTGAAATTTTTTGATGATAACATGACACATTGATTAGGACTATTCTTCTGAAGTTGATCCAGTGTTGACT
Source organism: Cryptotermes secundus (assembly GCF_002891405.2). Taxonomy (NCBI): domain Eukaryota; kingdom Metazoa; phylum Arthropoda; class Insecta; order Blattodea; family Kalotermitidae; genus Cryptotermes; species Cryptotermes secundus. Next base: position 360,547 of record NW_019725836.1, on the reverse strand, counting down.
TCCAGGTCGTCTTCATGTCTTGGAAGTCGACTCAGTTATGTCATCATGTGAACACAGACATGATTTGAGGGTCACTGTACCAAAAGACCCAACAGAATTTTTTTTCACCTGATGACTGAAGTAGATTGCTCTCTGAAATTCTGTAGTTTCAAAAACCTGGGATGCTGGACAACGCCAAAGTACTTAATAAAAATACGACTGATTTTGAAGAATCTTATTCTACCACTATTGAAAATCCTTTTTTCCCCCCCCCAT